>NC_134893.1:760716-798216 GCF_041734735.1 Babylonia areolata
TGCTGTTGACGACAGGGCGGGTCACACTGCTTTGCTGTTGATGACAGGGCGGGTCACACTGCTTTGCTGTTGACGACAGGGCGGGTCACACTGGTTTGCTGTTGACGACAGGGCGGGTCACACTGCTTTGCTGTTGATGACAGTGTGGGTCACACTGCTTTGCTGTTGACGACAGGGCGGGTCACACTGCTTTGCTGTTGACGACAGGGCGGGTCACACTGCTTTGCTGTTGATGACAGGGCGGGTCACACTGCTTTGCTGTCGTCGGGTCACACTGCTTTGCTGTTGATGACAGGGCGGGTCACACTGGTTTGCTGTTGATGACAGAGTGGGTCAGACTGCTTTGCTGTTGATGACAGGGTGGGTCAGACTGCTTTGCTGTTGATGACAGGGTGGGTCAGACTGCTTTGCTGTTGATGACAGGGTGGGTCAGACTGCTTTGCTGTTGATGACAGGGCGGGTCACACTGCTTTGCTGTTGATGACAGGGCGGGTCACACTGCTTTGCTGTTGATGACAGAGTGGGTCACACTGCTTTGCTGTTGATGACAGAGTGGGTCACACTGCTTTGCTGTTGATGACAGAGTGGGTCACACTGCTTTGCTGTTGATGACAGGGCGGGTCACACTGTTTTGCTGTTGATGACAGTGTGGGTCACACTGCTTTGCTGTTGATGACAGGGCGGGTCACACTGCTTTGCTGTTGATGACAGGGCGGGTCACACTGTTTTGCTGTTGATGACAGGGCGGGTCACACTGCTTTGCTGTCGTCGGGTCACACTGCTTTGCTGTTGATGACAGGGCGGGTCACACTGCTTTGCTGTCGTCGGGTCACACTGCTTTGCTGTTGACGACAGGGCGGGTCACACTGCTTTGCTGTTGATGACAGAGTGGGTCACACTGCTTTGCTGTTGACGACAGGGCGGGTCACACTGCTTTGCTGTTGATGACAGGGCGGGTCACACTGCTTTGCTGTTGATGACAGGGCGGGTCACACTGCTTTGCTGTTGATGACAGGGCGGGTCACACTGTTTTGCTGTTGATGACAGAGTGGGTCACACTGCTTTGCTGTTGATGACAGGGCGGGTCAGACGATGTTTTGACCTGAACTGTGTTCAAGATCCATCTCCCGTGTTGACTTATTCTTTTCAGTGTACTGTGTGACAAACTTTTCACAGTAAAATTTTCGTAGTTTTATTTATCAAGGTGTTGGTTTCGGCTGAAGAAGACATTTTAATCCAAACTACTTTTCGGCATTGTGTTTTCCATCCAAAACATTTAGTCTGCACTTCTGAAGTGTTTCTTCGCTTGCTGAATAATGTGTGCTCATACTGTATGTGGATTCAGACAACACAAGTGGTTTAGTTTAGGGAGGCATCCTTGAGTCTTGGAAGACTCTGGAGTTTGTACTCTTGGTGATGTTTCTGTCATGGCGTCATTTGTGGCTTGACAGGCCTTTTCGAGAGTGACAGTCTGTCCAACACTGCTACAGGCAGAGTCTGATGCCGTGCTACCGTCTGCAGTGACTGGAGCCTCACTGTGTTGAGGACGGCTCTTGGAGACCTGCCTCACTGTACACACATGACTCAGCTCTGGGAAACCTGCCTCACCTTGTTGAAGACTCAGTTCTTGGAGACCTGCCTCACTGTGCACACATGACTCACAACTGGGAGACCTGCCTCACTGTTCACACATGACTCACAACTGGGAGACCTGCCTCACTGTGCACACATGACTCACAACTGGGAGACCTGCATCACTGTTCACACATGACTCACAACTGGGAGACCTGCATCACTGTGCACACATGACTCACAACTGGGAGACCTGCATCACTGTTCACACATGACTCAGATCTGGAAGACCTGCATCACCTTGTTGAGGACTTAGTTCTTGGAGACCTGCCTCACTGTGCACACATGACTCAGCTCTGGGAGACCTATCCCGCTGTTCACACATGACTCAGCTCTGGGAGACCTATCCCACTGTTCACACATGACTCAGTTCTGGGAGACCTATCCCGCTGTTCACACATGACTCAGCTCTGGGAGACCTATCCCACTGTTCACACATGACTCAGTTCTGGGAGACCTGCCTCACTGTTCACACATGACTCAGCTCTGGGAGACCTATCCCACTGTTCACACATGACTCAGTTCTGGGAGACCTGCCTCACTGTTCACACATGACTCAGCTATGGGAGACCTGCCTCACTGTTCACACATGACTCAGCACTGTGAGACCTATCCCACTGTTCACACATGACTCAGCTCTGGGAGACCTATCCCACTGTTCACACATGACTCAGTTCTGGGAGACCTGCCTCACTGTTCACACATGACTCAGCTCTGGGAGACCTGCCTCACTGTTCACACATGACTCAGCTCTGGGAGACCTGCCTCACTGTTCACACATGACTCAGCTCTGGGAGACCTATCCCACTGTTCACACATGACTCAGCTCTGGGAGACCTATCTCATTGTTCACACATGACTCAGTTCTGGGAGACTTGCCTCACTGTTCACACATGACTCAGCTCTGGGAGACCTGCCTCACTGTTCACACATGACTCAGTTCTGGGAGACCTATCCCACTGTTCACACATGACTCAGTTCTGGGAGACCTATCTCATTGTTCACACATGACTCAGTTCTGGGAGACCTATCCCACTGTTCACACATGACTCAGTTCTGGGAGACCTGCCTCACTGTTCACACATGACTCAGCTCTGGGAGACCCGATGGCTCCAGTTCAGAAGTAGCTCACACTCAGGCAGAGAACAGCTGACATGGCCAGAGAAAGGCATATCATTTTTGTGCAGTTGCAAACTTCATTGTAACACGGCTGGTTTGCAGAAACTAATCTATTCATTCATCAGGTATCTAAAACTCCTTTTCTATAAGTATAAAAAACATGCTAATTAAATGTGCAATTAAATTTCAACTTAAGTTGGTCATGGGATTGAACTATTACATCGTCGAAAGAAATGGTGTTTTTACCAACGTGTGGAGTGGAGTTGAAAGAAATGATGTTTTTACCAACGCGTTGAGTGGAGTCGAAAGAAATGATGTTTTTACCATGGTGTGGAGTGGAGTCGAAAGAAATAATGTTTTAACCAACGAGTGGAGTGGAGTCGAAAGAAATGATGTTTTTACCAACGAGTGGAGTGGAGTCGAAAGAAATAATGTTTTTACCAACGTGTGGAGTGGAGTCGAAAGAAATGATGTTTTTACCAACGTGTGGAGTGGAGTCGAAAGAAATGATGTTTTTACCAACGTGTGGAGTGGAGTCGAAAGAAATGGTGTTTTTACCAACGTGTGGAGTGGAGTCGAAAGAAATGATGTTTTTACCAACGTGTGGAGTGGAGTCGAAAGAAATGGTGTTTTTACCAACGTGTGGAGTGGAGTCGAAAGAAATGATGTTTTTACCAACGTGTGGAGTGGAGTCGAAAGAAATGATGTTTTTACCAACGTGTGGAGTGGAGTCGAAAGAAATGGTGTTTTTACCAACGAGTGGAGTGGAGTCGAAAGAAATGATGTTTTTACCAACGTGTGGAGTGGAGTCGAAAGAAATGATGTTTTTACCAACGTGTGGAGTGGAGTCGAAAGAAATGATGTTTTTACCAACGTGTGGAGTGGAGTCGAAAGAAATGGTGTTTTTACCAACGTGTTGAGTGGAGTCGAAAGAAATGGTGTTTTTACCATGGTGTGGAGTGGAGTCGAAAGAAATGGTGTTTTTACCAACGTGTTGAGTGGAGTCGAAAGAAATGGTGTTTTTACCAACGTGTGGAGTGGAGTCGAAAGAAATGATGTTTTTACCAACGTGTGGAGTGGAGTCGAAAGAAATGGTGTTTTTACCAACGTGTGGAGTGGATTTGGATCGTTGTCATGATGGCGGGTTAGGTACTGTCAGCATTGAATGGTGTCCCTCTGTTAGGTATCCATGTGTGTAGTCAGAAATGGTTGTCTTCTTTTGTCTCTTGAGTTAGATTCCGTAATTGAGGTGTGCAGCAATTAATATTTTGATAGGTGTGTGTGTGTGTGTGTGTGTGTGTGTGTGTGTGTGTGTGTGTGTGTGTTTATGGAATGCTTCTAGGATTATTGTGGTTGCGTGTAATAAACGCTGGCTAGACTCTTGAGATAGGATGTATTGTTTCAATACATCAGCTTGGAAACATGACAACGAACACACAAACAGCAAACAGATGATAAGGCTTTCAATTTTCCACTTGGAGTTTTATGCTAGAGATAATTATACTCACGTAATCCTGTTTTAGTGCATTTGATATATTTAATGTGTCTGGGCGGGTGCGCGCGCGTGCATGTGTGTGTGTGTGTGTGTGTCAGTGTGCGAGCATGTGTGTGCGTGTCTAAAAAATGTGTGTTTTTCAGGAATGTATTTCTTTTTAATCTAAGTATATCTACTTGATATTTTTATTGTTTGGTGGATCATGCTTTTTTTATACATTCTGTGAACGCATTGGATTGAGCTGTTGTAATGTTTTATGTTACGTTTATCTCTGGCTCGAGGATGTAAGGCGCTTTGATCAGCATTAATACTGGATATCGCACCATTGAAAAGTTATGAATTATTATTATTATTATTATTATTACTTAGCACGCATTATATGTATCAAACACCTCACACCATCACAGATCAAATACAGGTGTATACAGTATCTGCATGAACATATTCCGAAACTTTTGTGAGTATTGTTTTTGAGTCTGTGATGGAGAGACGAGGTATCAAGACATCAGAATGGCAGTCATTACAGCCGCCCAGTGACTGGTAACGAACCTCCATGTGGAATGACAGCGTGCTTGTCTCTGACACGATGCAGACTTGTACACACCACCAATGTGTCAAAGATGTTTGCATGTGCAGAGATCAGTGCAGACATCAACAGTAAGGATCAGAAACAGTGCTGTCAGAAATGCTGGCTGGGTCACACAGCGCCATGAGGGTATCCACAAGGATCTCCTTGACGGAGACAGGGACGACATCCCGCAGGCAGACCCCAACAGTCTGTAAAGATGTCTGTACCAGAGGTGAGGCCGTGAACATCCGCATGGGAATTCTAAGAACGATCGTTTTGGGGGCAGACGGTGCAGAAAGTCCTCTCCAAGTTTGTTGAGATACTTGCCCCGAGCTCCAAGGCAAAGAGGCGGGACAAAGACCCAAAGCCAGACAGACAGACCATCGTCAGACTTCACCTGTACACGGTGTGGGAGGAACTACCATTGCCAGAATTATCGGCCGGTCAAACCACACTCGACGCTGTATTAATCACCGTTCACAGCACAACTCAGTGGTCTCCATCAATGCCTATCTCTAGGAAAAACAATGACGGACGTAAAATACAAACAAAAAACAAAAACAAAGCAAGAAGCAACAACAGTGTTCTTTGTGTGTGTTCTGGAGAGATGGTCAGCACCCTTTAGGAGTTGTTAAAAATTGTCCCCCCCCCCTCCCCCACCCCTTTTATTGAACTTTAGTTTTCATTCTAGAAGGTGCTGTGGTAGTGTTGGTGAAGTGTTGACTCCTGATCCAGTGTTGACCAATGACCAGGGTTCGAGGCCCCGTTTTGCCGTAGTGTTGTGTCTTCCCCAGATTGACTTCAGGAAGGCTGAAACAGAGGAAGGGGAGGATTTTAACTTCTCCAACCAGTCAGGTATCCATTCACACCTGGGTAGAGTGAAGGGGAGGATTTTAACTTCTTCATCCAGTCAGGTATCCATTCACACCTGGGCAGAGTGAAGGGGAGGATTTTAACTTCTCCAACCAGTCAGGTATCCATTCACACCTGGGCAGAGTGAAGGGGAGGATTTTATCTTCCCCAACCTGTCAGGTATCCATTCACACCTGGGTAGAGTGAAGGGGAGGATTTTATCTTCCCCAACCTGTCAGGTATCCATTCACACCTGGGCAGAGTGAAGGGGAGGATTTTATCTTCCCCAACCTGTCAGGTATCCATTCACACCTGGGTAGAGTGAAGGGGAGGATTTTATCTTCCCCAACCAGTCAGGTATCCATTCACACCTGGGTAGAGTGAAGGGGAGGATTTTATCTTCCCCAACCTGTCAGGTATCCATTCACACCTGGGTAGAGTGAAGGGGAGGATTTTATCTTCCCCAACCTGTCAGGTATCCATTCACATCTGGGTAGAGTGAAGGGGAGGATTTTAACTTCTCCAACCTGTCAGGTATCCATTCACACCTGGTGAGAGAGGAAAATCGGAGTAAAATGCCTTTCCCAAGGACACAACGTCACGCCGAAATAGTCAAGGGTATGGATCTGTACTTATATTATGATCAATGCCAAAACCGAACAAGAGGAACAACCAGATGGTTGTTCATAAAAATTATGTGTATTTGTGTGATACCTGTACTCATCTATTGGACATGTTATGAAATGCCCCGTTCATTTTGTATCTTGTATTTGAGTGATACCTGTACTCATCTATTGGACATGTTATGAAATGTCCCGTTCATTTTGTATCTTTCTCAGATCAGCAATGTGCTGATCTTTGTCCTTTTCTTTAATATCTCTCCATTTAATTTTTGTTTGTTCTCTTTTTTCCCTTTTTTGAAAAAAAGGATACCAGACTCTTTATTGACACCAGAATGGTTAAAAGACAAAACGGAAACCATACTATTTATTGACACCAGAATGGTTAAAAGACAAAAGGGAAACCATACTATTTATTGACACCAGAATGGTTAAAAGACAAATATTTATGTACAGAGACTGTACTTAAACAATAATGCCGCGAAGCTGGTTGAAACGTCGGGAAGTATTGGACAAAGATATGTTATGACACACAAACACCAGTTTCAGTGTCTTATTTTTTTTCCTTGAAAAAATTCAACATTAATTCTTATTGAAAAAAAAAAAATCGAAAAAACAAAACAAAAATCGGGCTGGGAGTGTCACATTGTATTTTCAACACTTACCAGTAACCTGCGGGTACAACCTAAGTGAATGATTCACACTGGTGCACACAGTGAACAGTCTTGATCGATTCTCTCTGAACTGAACATTTGATCGAGGCGTGAGCTGCGTTTACTGACAACTAACGTCATCATCAGCTGAGCAGAAAATTCCAGACAACGATTTCCTTTTCCCTCCACCACTCACTCCTCCCACCATCTCCCCTTTTTCATCGTTTGATAGGTCGAATTGAAAGAAACAATTTGAACTCTTTTTTCTTCTCTCACTGGCGTCCAATTCTTTGCGGTGTTTTTTTGTTGTTGTTGTTTGTTTTTTGTTTGTTTTTCTGTTTTATCAGTACTCACAAAAGAGTGGGAGTTTTGCTCCAGTGTACATTGTTTTGTGTGCCTCTCTCTTTGAGTGTGTGCCTCTCTCTCTCTCTCTCTCTTTGAGCGTGTGCCTCTCTCTCTCTGTCTCTGAGTGTGTGCTCGACTGTGTGTGCGCGCGTATGCCTATGTGCACGGGGATGTGTGTGTGTGCGCGTGTGTGCGTGCGCGCGTGTGTCGAAATCAAAATAGTGTGGCATGTTTGTGTACATCTTAGTAAAATGAATAAAGGAAAGGTTAGATCATCCTTCTCGCTCTAGTTCTCTGTAAAAATTGCCCTTATATTAATTGGTGTTCCGGACTTGAAAATACCTAAGCCAGTAAGATCATGTTGTCATAATGCTTAAATGCAGCATGTCGTTGTTTTTTGGAATCCATGATTCCTAACAGAACTTCTGTCACTGAAATGTTTAAAGAATTCCAATTTGTCGGACATCTGATCCCACACACCGGTGGGCCATGTGTGTGGATACGCCCTGTTGCCCGCGAACCAGTCCCCACATATGGGTCAAATACACAGAATTCATCTCAATGGCGGAGCAGGCAGAAGAAGAGACATCTCCCAACGGCTGCAATGGTGGATGAGGATGCCAACAATGGGTAGGGAGATTTGCGAGCACGCCACAAGAAGTGCCGTGGACTCACAACGTTCAGGGCGTGTCTACGAGAGTGTGAAGCCTGGATTCGGCGGACTGCGCGGAAGAAACCGTCGTTGGTTCAACGGGCAGAAAAGCGAATCGTCCGTGGAGCGCTAAAAGGGCGCAGTGAGACACATGCAGAACACTGCTGGCCATCCACTGCATCCTGACCTATCTCCAGTTATGTCTTGCCACTGGGTCCAGATAGGCCGTGACAAGAGAGTGAGGCTAACGACCTGCGCAACTCTCCCTCATTTTAATCCAAGTCAAACGCAAGTCATGACTTCAAATGACACTTACAAGTCCTGTGGCGATGGAGGAGTGGTGAAGCAGCAGGGGCGGATACACTGGAAGCTGTAGTCACAACCCTGCACACAGGCGGCCCAGGGCTCAGGGTCGCTCTCTACTGGACTGGAGCAGCAGTGGAGTTCGGCAGCCCCCTGGGTGTCTGAGCAGCCCTCTTTAGGATCGCTCTGCTCACCTCCACGGAGGAAGGGGCTAAAAAAACTTGCCTCAAACATGACCTGCTTCACTTCTCCCTGGCCAGGTTACCACGGCTGGTGGTGATCCCTCATGGCGGTCGACAAACAAAAACGAAGAAGAAAGTGAGGGTGCTCAACCTTGGAGTATGGAACGTGAGAACTCTGCTGGACAACAACAAGGCAGACAGACCAGAGATAAGAACTGCACTGGTTGCCAAAGAGCTAGCTCGCTACAATGTGGACATAGCAGCTCTCAGCGACATGAGCCTAGCAGACAAGGGCCAGCTTACAGAACGTGGTGGTGGATACACGTTCTTCTGGAGTGGTCGCAGCAGCGCTGAACGACGAGAAGCAGGTGTGGAATTTGCCATCAAATCTCACCTGGCCCATAAACTTACCGAGCTTCCAGAGGGTATCAACAACCACCTGATAACACTTCAGGTCCCAGTCTCAAACAAGAGTGTAACACTGATTAGTGCCTACGCTCCCACATTGACCAACCCAGATGACATTAAAGACAAGTTTTTTGAAGAACTCGACGCCCTCATTTCAGCAGTCCCACAGTCAGAGAAGCTCACTGTTCTCGGGAACTTCAATGCCGGAGTAGGGACAGACTACCAAACCTGGGAAGGGATCATTGGAAGACACGGCACTGGCAAGTGTAACAGAAACGGCCTTCTGCCCCTCAAGACATGTGCCACACATGACCTTGTCATCACCAACCCCTGTTCCGTCTACCCACCCGTAAGAAGACGTCACGTGTGAACCCTCGCTCGAGGTACTGGCATCTTATAGACTACGTCATCACCAGGAAGAGGGACAGGCTGGATGTCAGAGTGACGAGAGTCATGTGTGGTGTCAACCGCTGGACTGACCACCACCTCATTGTGTCCAAGTTCTAGCCTCACATTCTGCCCATGAGAAGACCCCATGGTCAGAAGACTGCAAAGAGGCTGGATGTCTCCAAGCTGAAAAGCAGCAAAGTTGCAAAAGAACTCGCCAACGACCTTGAAGGCAGTCTGCCAGACACACCACAGGAAGAGGGGACAGTGTTGAGGAACAGTGGATGGCCTTCAGAGATGCTGTGTACACTACTGCCCTCGAACATCTCGGACCAGCAACCCAAAGAAACCAAGACTGGTTCGATGAGAATGATGAAGAAATACAGGCACTGATAGAGAAAAATCAACTTTTCAGAGCGTATCATAGCGACCCCACGTCACAAACGAAGGAAGATGCCCTTGCTAATGCAAAAAGAAAGGTGCAGAAGAGATGCAGGACAACTGGTTAAGCAAGAAGGCAGATGAAATCCAGGGCTAGGCAGACAGCCACGACACAAAGCGCTTCTACGATGCGAATAAGGCTGTATACGGACCCCAGTCCTCCAGGTCCTCACCCCTCCTCAACGCAGATGGGACACAGATGTTGACAGAGAGAAGCAGATTCTGAAGCGGTGGGCTGAGCACTTCAACAATGTTCTCAACCATCCTGCCGACATCAAAGACGAGGCCATTGCTTGCCTGCCCCAGGCAGAGATAAACGAGGACCTCGACACACTTCCCACAGAAGTTGAAGTCAGGAAGGCAGTGAAGCAACTCTCTTGTGGCAAAGCGAGTTGTATTCACCATCGCCAAACAGGCTTGGGGTGGCTGCTCTGCTACACTTTGGCTTTTTTGTTGGATGCCTGTCTCATCTATTCTGTCCGTTCCTGTCTTCGTTTTCACCAAGGTGTGGCCGTCATTTTCGTGGATTTTGTTCCATCTGTTCCTGCTGAATTTCAGACTGACAAACATTTTTTCTTTATCGTCTGATATAGTTCGTCAGTCTTTCCAGTTCGCGCAGTGTGTTCCTGTCACAGTTACATGTGCATGGCGCACGTGCCAGTCGACACCGTGCTTTGCTGAGGTGACCTCCCACTCAGCTTCAGCCTTCCGTGCCAACCAGCCAAATTGGAGTACCTTCGACACACCAGACAACGGTACACAGTGCTCTCCACGCCAGTACACAAGGACCGAGCTTCTGGATGACAACCACACTTATCCCCCTTCCCAAGATGTCGTCGTCCAGCTGGCAGAACATGGTCTCTTGGTACCAGATCGTTTGCTCGCCCCAAGAAGAAGTGAGCTTTCAGAGGAGGCAGACGGAAGCACGGTCGCCGTATTCCTGTCATACTTTCTCGACCAAGACTCTCAGACATACTGTTCTGTGACTACAGCAATTTATGAAATGTTCCTCTCACATCCAAAGATATTTCAGTCTGTTGAACATTGCTTGTTTCAATGCCCAGTCTTGCAAAACAAACACTGTGGAGATAAGAGACGTTATACGTGATGAGAACATTGACATTGCTTTTATAACAGAACCCTGGCTTCAGGAAAACGAAGATGATGCTGTGATAGCCGACCTCACTCCACCACTCACAAGACTGTCTTTTTCTCGGATCAGACGCCGCGGTGGTGGAATAGTCTTTACGTTTGCTAAACATTTAGAACAGTATTTATCCTTTAAGAAATTATCTTATCTATCTTTTGAAGCCGCAGAAATTCACTTGGTGTTCACGAATGTTTCCATCTGTTTCATTTGTTTGTATCGACCACCACCAAGTAGGATGAACAAACTTTCAGATCACACTTTCTTTCCTGAATCTTTCGATCTTCTTAGTTCTTATGTTTCTAAATCCTGCACTCTCATTCTTGTTGGTGACTTTTTGTGCATTTTGAACTCTCTTTCCACAGTGGATCTAAACAGCATCGCCATCTTTTCTGTGGTCATAATCTCATCCATGTCATTGACGAACCCACTCATAAACATGGACAGACACTTGATTTATTTCTAAGAGAAAATGATAACCCTCTCCAGTCTGTTTTTGTCACAGACTTGGCTCTCTTCGACCACAAAGCCATTTTCTTTAGTCTTTCAGTTCACAAACCTGCACGTCAAAAGCATTACATCAAGTCTTGAAACTTGAAGAAGATCGACACTGGCTTTTTCTGTGAAGATGTCATAAACCAGCTTCCTTCTTGAACCACGTCTGTTCTGACCCCAACCTTCTGGGTAATTTCAGTCAGGCTGTACGTCACATACCTGACAGCCATGCACCTGTGCGTACTGGATGTGTAACTGACCGTCCCTCAGCCTTGGATAACGGCAGATATCAAAGCTGCCAAACAGAAGCTTAGACAGTCAGAGAGAAGGTGGCGATCCATTCATCTCACCGTTCACCGCCAAGCATTCACCCAGTAATGCTCCCTTCTTAAATCACTCCAAGACAATGACAAAAGTGAGCATTTCCGTGCTCGCTTGTCTGAATGTAAATCCACAAAGATTCTTTTTCAGGCCACTTGTCAACTTTTTGGTAATTGTAAGCACCCTGTTCTCCCTTCAACAATCTCCCCTTCTGATCTTCCTGATAAATTCTGTGAATTCTTTGATCAGCAAATTGCCAACATTCACAGTGAACTGGACTCCAACGATTCAGTTCCTGATGTTCACTCTGATGCTTCCAGTGGCGTCCCCTTGACTGCATTGAATGTGTCTCTGAGAACACAATCTATGATTTGTTTAATCTGTACCCCATGAAATGTGGTCTGGGTCCTCTGCCTGCAGATCTGTTTAAACTGTGCTCAAATGGGCCTCGTCCAGTTATCACAAATATTGTCAACATCTCTCTGTCAACAGGCTCCTTTCCTGAAGATTTTAAAAACTTCCTAGTTATACCTTTACTCAAGAAACCAGGTCTTGATAAACAAAACCTGAAAAACTACAGACCTATTTCAAATTTACCCTTTTTATCAAAATTACTCAAAAGAGTAGCATTAAGTCAACTCCTTGGTCATTTGTCACCCAATGACCTTGAGGTGTTTCAATCAGCATATAGACAGAATCACAGTACTGAGATAGCCCTCTTATACTATGTCGAAGACATTATTGTCCTTTGCAGACAAAAAAGAAGTCTCAATTGTATGTCTGCTCGACCTCTCGGCAGCTTTTGACACAATAGATCAGAATATTCTTCTCGACCGTCTTCATTACACTTTTGGAATCTCTGGCACAGCCCTCACTTGATTCAAATCTTATCTCTTTCCAATCGCACTTAAAGAGTGTTCATCTCAAGTTCTCTTTCTGAATCAAGACCTCTTCCTGTTCGATATGGTGTTCCCCAAGGATCTGTTCTTGGTCCAGTGCTATTCAGTCTGTACACTCATCCCCTGTCCGACATCATCAGTGAACATCAATGTGATTTTCACAAGTTTGCAGATGACACCCAACTCACAAAAACTTCTTCCCCATGTTCTTTTGCTATCCTTCACAAAGACGTAGACATGTGCATTGTTACGGTGAAGAAATGGATGCTGACCAACAAGCTCAGACTCAATGACGTCAAGACAGAAGCCATGCTTGTAAGCTCTAGGTCTGTGCTTCGTCATGTTTCGGACCGTACCTTGACTGTCTGCTGTGCTGTTGTCAGCTTTCAAACTTCTGTCAGAAACCTGGGTGCATATTTTGATTCAGATCTGTCAGTGCATGACCATGTCAGTAATGTGAGCAAACTGCAAACTTGCAATTGACAAAAATCCGTACCATTCGAACATACCTGACAATTGAAGCATCCTCTCAGCTTGTCTGTTCCTTGACTCTCAGTCGCATTGATTACTGCAATTCACTACTTGCTGGTTTGCCCTCTGCTCTGATATCATGCCTCCAGGTGATCTTGAACAATGCTGCCAGAGTCGTTCTCAAAAAGTCAAAAAACGATCATATCATATTACCCCTCTCTTGTGTCAGTTTGATTAGTTGCCCATCCAGTACTCAATTCAGTACAAAATTGGCTTATTGTCACTTCGGAGGTTCCTTCCCACCTTACTTATCTTCTGTCCATGTTTACACTCCACCCTGTTCTCTCAGGTCTTCTGGAGGAAAGCTCTGGAATTCCCAAAGTCTCTTCAAAGACATGTGGTCAAAGGGTTTTTCAGCATCAAGCGCCTTCTGTTTGGAATTCTCTTCCTCTGGATCTCCTGCACTCACCAACTCTGTCCTCTTTCAAAAGTAAACTGAAATTCCACCTGTTCAAAATGGCTTTTGGATGTGACGAAGCATATTTCTCTGTCTTATCCCACATTCTGCGTTTCCCTTGTGACCCCCTCCATTGTAGTATTCCTGTGGTGTGTGTGCTTGTGGGTGGTGTTTAAACGCATGTGTGTGTGTGTGTGTGTGTGTGTGTGTGTGTGTGTGTGTGTGTGTGTGTGTGTGTGTGTGTGTGTGTTGTGCCTTTTTCCTGCAATTATTCACATATCTGCAATTTGTAGTATTGTATTTTTTGGATACTGATCTTGTTTTCCACTTCTTTGTCTTCATGTGGTCTTGTGTTGTATTATGCACTAATAGATATGTACTGTTTCATGTGAGGTGCTTAGAGCCCATCTATGGGGAGTTTGCACCATGTAAGTTCATTATATTATTAAAGCGCCAGGATCTGATGCAATCCCTGCTGAGGTATGCAAAGCAGGAGGCCCTTCCATGATGCAAAAGCTGACTGAACTCTTCCAGTCCACGTGGAACGAGGAGCAGATCCCGCAACAGCTGAAAGATGCCAGCATAGTCCACATCTACAAGGGAAAGGCACCCGTCAGTCTTGCGACAACCACCGAGGCGTCTCCTTCTTGTCTATCGCTGGGAAGATTCTGGCCCGTGTCCTGCTCATCTGTCTTCTCCAACATCTTGAGCAAGGCCTCCTCCCAGAAAGCCAGTGTGGCTTCTGTGCTGAACGTGGGACTGCGGATATGATTTTTGTTGCGTGCCAACTCCAGGGAAAATGCCAGGAGCAGTACAGCGACCTCTTGGCCTTTGTCAATCTGACCAAGGTTTTTGATACAGTCAGCAGAGAAGTCCTGGTGAAGGTCAAGGAGAAGTTTTGCTGTCCCAGCAAGTTCATTGCAATTGTCCGTCAGGTACACGATGGCATAACGGTGAAAGTTCTGGATGAAGGAGACGAATCAGAGGCCTTCCCAGTGACAAACGGCGTCAAACAAGGCTGCTTTCACGCCCTGACTCTGTTCAGTATGGTATTCACTGCTGTGCTGACAAATGCCTTCCGTGACTGTGAAGAAGGAATCTGTTGGGTTATTTCTCCTTGATGACTTACGAGAGGTCACGAGAGTCGCTTGGCGGGAATAAATGATAACGTACTGTGATCAGTGTGTTCATTTGAGGCTGAAACATCACATTGGCGACGAGAATTCCGAAAGGACTCATGTAGAGAAGTACCAAAATACATTTCTGTTTGCTTTCCATGTAATAGTTCTCACAAGATAAACAGTTCTTGGAGAAATATGTACTTCTTTGCTTCATGCTAGAAAGAGAGGGTGGCGCCATTTTGTATCAGTCAACAAATCTGCAAATTCTTTTTCCACTGTCACATTAGAAGTTGTTGTGTTGTTTTTTTTCTCCAGTCAGAAACTTTGCTAGAGTGTAATCTACAATTCAGAATAGCACACACAAATAAATTTGATGAGTTCAATCCTGCTGTTGAAAATTTTGATTGTTACATTGAACGCCCTACCTTATACTTTGAAGCAAACGACATTGCTAAGATAAACAGAAGAGTGTATTCTTGTCAGTTATTGGTGCCAATTATTATTCACTGCTTCGTTCACTGTGCTCACCTGACACACCAACAACAAATAATTATGACGACCTCATTGCTGTCCTCAAGGCACATGTGTCACCCAAACCACTTATCAAAGGCGAAAGGTTCAAATTTCACAACAGAAAGCAGAATGAGCTGGATACTGTGAACGACTTTGCAGCAGAACTGAGACGATAAGCATTCACATGTGACTTTGGAGAGTTTTTGCAAGATGCACTGAGAGATAGAGTTGTATGTGGCCTTTTTGACGCCACAACTCAGAAGAAGCTGTTATCTGAAAAAGATCTCACCTTTTCGAAGGCAGTGGAAATCGCCCATGCTATGGAAACAGCTGCAAGCCACTGTGCAGCTCTCCACCTAGAGTGCTCTGCTGAACTACCATCTGCACCCGTTGTGAACACAGTCCAAAGAAAAACGTCAGTCTGAAAAACACCTGGCAAAGCCAGTAATGAGCAAACCCAGACCACCTAGTGTTACTGCTGTGGTAAGGCACCTTTTGCTGCAAGCTGTCCTTTCAAGAACTACACTTGTAATCACTGCAAGAAAGTTGGACACTTAGCAGCTGTCTGTCGTTCAGGAAACAAAACTGTATCGTCTGCCCAGAAGTTCATTTCAGAAGATCACGAGGAGATAGAAGTGGTGATGTTCACTGATAAGAGAGGAAATAGCCATATACAGTCACTATACAGGTGGAAGGCAAACCTGTGGTCTTTGAAATTGACACTGGAGCCTCAGTCACCCTCATCAATGATAGAGGTTTTGACGATACATGGGGTAGGGACATTTCATTGGCTAGATGTGACACAAAACTGAGAACATATAATGGACAACAGATTCCGGTGCGTGGAAAAGCTGAAGTCCAAGTTTCCCATCAAGGCAACTCTGTAATGCTACGTCTTATTGTGCCAGTGGTGGTGGTCCAAATCCACTGGGCAGAAACTGGATCCGGGGATTGGACATGGAAGCAGCAACTCTGGTGAACCAAGTAACCATGAAACCACCATCTGGGATGTCAGAGTGTGACCAGTTTCCCAACCAGTTCAAGGATGAATTGGGTTATGTTAAATCATGTCCAGTCACACTTCACATTGAACACAACTGCAAACCAAAATTATACAAAGCCAGAACGGTGCCTTATGCACTCAGGGGCAAGGTTGAGGCTGAGATTCAGAGGCTTGAAGACCAAGGCATTACTGAACCAGTGAAACACTCTTGGGCAGCACCAGTGGTCCCAGTTCTAAAACCTGATGGAACTGTGCGTTTGCGTGGTGACTACAAAGTAACGGTGAATACTGTAGCAAAGGCAGATGTGTACCCCTTGCCTAGTGTTGAAGACCTGTTCAACAAAGTTGCTGGAGGGAAATCTTTCACCAAACTTGATTTGAAACACGCATACCAACAGTTACCACTGGCGGAACAATCCAAAGAATTGACTGCCATCAATACACAGAAGGGCCTTTTCAGATACACACGTTTGCCCTTTGGAGTCTCAGCTGCACCAGCCATCTTCCAGCGAACTATGGACTGCTTGCTGCAGGACATTCCACAGGTTGCAGTGTTTCAAGATGATATCCTGGTCACTAGCGGCACCGATAAAGACCACACTCTCCACCTGCGGGAAGTATTTCGCAGACTTGAAGCTGAAGGTTTCCGGTTAAAGAAGGAGAAATGTGAATTCATGCTACCAGAAGTCACATACTTAGGTCACCGGATCAACGCCGGAGTCCAGCCCACACCTGAGAAAGTGAAGGCTGTTCAGGATATTCAGACTCCCCAAAACGCAACTGAGTTGAAGTCATTCCTCGGTCTCATTAACTTCTATGGGAACTGAGTTAAGTCATGCCTTGGTCTCATTAACTTCTATGGGAACTGAGTTAAGTCATGCCTTGGTCTCATTAACTTCTATGGGAACTGAGTTGAAGTCATGCCTTGGTCTCATTAACTTCTATGGGAACTGAGTTAAGTCATGCCTTGGTCTCATTAACTTCTATGGGAAGTTTTTGCCTCGGTTGTCTACATACAGTGTTATCTGCACTGAACTATCTTCTTCGCAAAGGTGTTGTTTTCAGATGGGGAATTCAGCAGGACCAAGCTTTCAAAAAGGTGAAGGAAATGCTTCTGGGAGCCGACCTGCAACATCTCCAGAAACTCCAGACATAGGCACATCTTCAAAGAGTGCTGCAGTTTTCCAGAGACCCACTCCTGTCTTGGCTGAACGTCCCAGGAGATTCCGCAAAACTCCAGATCGACTGGACCTGCGAACTCTGTTCATTTCAGTCATCATGTATCAAGACCCCTTCATAATCAAGGACAAAAAACAAAACAAAACAAAAACAACAAATGACAACAAAACAAACATATAGTAATGAATTTTCTTTCTTTCTTTTCTCTTTCGTTTGATTTATATAATTGCAACATGTTTTTCCACTGAACAAATTGAAGTGACATTTATCCTTCATTTTTAATGGACAAATTTTGTTCTGCTAAATGACACTTTTATTTTCTTTTATGTTGATGATGGAGTCTCCCGTCGGACTGACGGATGAGTAGGCAGGCAGGCTTATCTGTTGGTGTGTGTTCTCATATGGGAGAAGAGGCCGATTCTAGATGTGCAGCACTTCCCACAGGTGTTGCAAGGGAAAACGTCTCCAGAAGTTGAGCCCTGCTTCCTTCGCTCACGCTTCTCCTTAATGGCCAGTGTTCTATGGTTTTCAAACGTCTTTATGTCACTAGAGCACAGCATCCTCCAGTGAGAGCGGTCATGGGCATCAGTTTCCCAGGAAGTGATGTCTATCTCACAGCCTTTGAGGTTTGTCTTCAAGGTGTCCTTGAAGCGCTCGCAGGGTCTTCCAAGTTCGCGGTGGCCTTCCTTCAGCTGGCCATACAAAAGTATCTACGGGATCCTGCTGTCATGTGGACAACGTGTCCTGTCCAGCGTAGTTGGCACTGGATCAGCAGGCTTTCGATGCTGGGCAGGCCGCTCCTCTCTAGGACCTGGAGGTTGGAGACCCTGTCTTGCCACTTTATGCCAAGGATCTTTCATAGGCATCTCTGGTGAAACTGCTCAAGTTGTTGAATGTGACGGCGATACGTCGTCCATGTTTCACAGTAGTAGAACAGGGTGGTCAGCACAACAGCTCTGTGGGTTTTGATTTTGGTGCTGAGCCTGATGCCTTTGTTGTTCCACAGCCTGTTGTTGAATCTGCCAAAGGCGGAGCTGGCCTTGGTGATGCGCAGCGTCACTTCTGCATCAAGGGCTCCATTGCTGCATAGGTTGATGCCCAGGTAGCAAAACTTGTCGACTGACTTGATGTCTGTGTCATCGATCTTGATTGCAGGTGTGGGGGAGGCGCTGGTGCTTTGTGAGCTAGCTGGTTGGTACATTGGTCTTGCTGAGGCTGGTGGTGAGTCCAAAATGCCTGCAGGAGGTTGAGAACCTATCCATAATGAACTGCATGTCCTCATGGGTGTGTGCAGCAAGCATGCAGTCGTCAGCGAAGAGGAACTCTCTCAACAGTGCCTCAAACACCCTGGACCTGGCGTGGAGTCGCCGCAAGTTGAAAAGTTTGCCATCTGTGCGAAACTGAATGTAGATGCCCCGGTCACAGTCTTGGAAGGCGTCAATCAGCATGGCAGAGAAGAGAATGGGGAACAGTGTGGGAGCCAGGACACAGCCCGGCTTCACTCCATTTACCACAGGGAACGGATCTCACATGTCAGTATTTTCCTGTACTCTCGCCTGCATGCTATCGTGGAATGACGCAATCAGCTGGATTAGGCTCTCTGGGCAGCCGAACTTTAGGAGGATCTTCCACAGACCACGGCGGTTCACCGTGTCGAAGGCCTTAGTCAGGTCTACAAGGACCATGTGGAGCTCCTTGTTCTGCTCACGGCACTTCTCTTGCATCTGGCGTACGGCAAACACCATGTCACATGTTCCCCTGCCTGAGTGGAAGCCACACTGTGCTTGAGGGATGACTGTGTTGGAGACATGGTCAACCAGTCTGTTCAGTATGATGCAGGTGAAGATCTTGCTGGCGATGCAGAGGAGAGACATTCCACTGTGGTTATCGCAGGATGTTTTGTCTCCATTCCGTTTGTAAATGTGGACAATTGAAGCATCCTTGAAATCCTGGGGGACCTCCCCTCTCTCCCAGATAGACTGGAACAGGGCAGTCAGCTTGTCTGTCAGCACCTCGCCTCCATACTTGTAGATGTCAGCCTGGATTCCATCCGCTCCTGGTGTTTTTCCTGACGTTGTCAGCTTCAGGGCCTTCCAAGTCTTGGCCTTGGTGGGAGGGGCAGCTAGCGAGTCATTGACTGGAAGCTGTGGGAAGGCTGCAATTACCTCGTCAGATACGGACGAGTCCCTGTTGAGGAGGGTGTTGATGTGCTCTGTCCAGCGGGTAAGGATGTTTTTCTTGTCTGTCAGGAGGGTGGTCTGGTCCAAGGCTCGGAGAGGGGTTGATCCTGTGACTCTCGGCCCATACACAGCTCGGAGACCATCATGGAAAGTCTTCATATTGTGAGCATCAGCAGCGGACCGAAGCTCTTCGGACTTTCTCTCCCACCAGGTGTTCTTCATCTCACGCAGCCTCTTCTGTACGAGTTGCTTGGTTTGCAAGAACTGATTCTCGTTCCTCTGGCAGTCGTTATCGGAAATGTGATCCTGATGCCGTATATGCAGTGTGTTCAGGAGCTTGGAGATTCCAGAGTCGTTCTCGTCAAACCAGTCTTTGTGGCTCATCTGTACAAAGCCGAGTGTGTCAGCTGCTGCTGTGTACACAGCATCTCTAAAGGTGCTCCATACCTCTTCTACATCAGTCGATGCAGGAATTTCTTGAAAAGCTGCTTGGATTTGCTGCTGCAGCACGTCCTTGGTGACAGGGAGGCGGTGGATGTTCAGCTTCCTAGGGGGCTTCTGCCTGGCTGGTTGGAGCTTGCGTGCAAGTCTGATGTTCATCTTGCTGTATACCAGGCGATGGTCCGACCAACAGACTGCTCCTCTCATGCAGCGTGTAATGGAAACATCACGTCTGTCCCTCTGCTGGACAATCACATAGTCCAGCATGTGCCATTGCTTGGAGCGGGGGTGTATCCATGTGTTCTTGTACTTGTCCGCTTGTTGAAAGAGGGTGTTGGTGATGGTCAGTCCATGCTGCACGCAGAGCAAGAGCAAAAGCAGTCCGTTGGAGTTGCACTTGCCAGTGCCGTGCTGTCCTAGGACTTTTGGCCACAAGGAGAAGTCCACCCTGACGCAGGTATTGAAATCCCCAAGGATGATCAGCCTGTCCTTTCTGTCTACTGCTGAAATGGTGCGGCTAAGCTCCTCGTAGAAAGTTTCTTTGATGTCATCAGACCTGTTCATCGTCGGGGCATAGCAGCTGATGACTGTGGAGAAGGGATCCTTGAACAGCTTCAGACGCAGTGTCATCAGCCTATCGTTTATCCCACGTGGAAGGCTGTCAAGCTGTCATGCAAGTTTGGTTCGTATGGCAAAGCCCACGCCTGAGGTTCTTGGGGTGCCATCTGGCTTTCCAATGCAGCAGAAGGTGTAGCCCCCTCCAACTTCCTCCAGCTTGGTTTCACTGCAAACCTGGTTTCGCTCAGGGCTGCTATGTCCACCTGGTAGTGATCAAGCATCCTAGCAATGAGCAGTGTGTGCCTTTCTGGGCTGTTGTCTCTGTCTAAAAGGGTGCGAACATTCCTGGCACCCAGAGTCAGGGCATGACTCCTGGTTCTTTTCTTCTGTTGTTTTCGACCACTAGTGTTGAATGTCCAAGTAGGTGCGGTTTCCTACTAGGTACTAGGCGAGGCAGGCTTTGTTTAGGGATCCTTTTTATCTCCCCTTCCCCATGTGGGGAGAGCAGTGCTGTCCCAAAAAAAAGGGCTGCTCTGACACTGTGGGAGGATACGGGCGCTGCATCTGCCCCAGTCTATGGCAGACAACCATCATCCCACAGCCGCCTGCATGGAAAGTCGTGACTAGGAACTGCCAGCAGCATCCTCTGCCTGTCCCCTTTACCACTTCTCCATCGCCACAGGGCTTGGGAAAACTGGGTGTTGAAGGGCTAGCTCGCCGTTCCGACATTAGCCTGTTTGCCTGACCAGCACAGGTGACTTTTTTTTTTTTTTTTTTTTTTTTTTACTGAAGAGGAGTTGTGCAGTCCCTTCCCCACGCCTACCGACGCTCAGTCCCACAGGTGCAGACACTGCCACGTGTAGGACGGCCTCAGCAGGTGCAGGTTTTTTCTTCAGAGTTCCGTCTCCTAGGAGGACTTCCAGCCAAGGATAAGAGCTTCCCATGCCCTTTGGTCATCCTCTTCTGCCTTCACAGCCGTTGGGAAAGGTTTCCTCCTCCGCCTTGTCCGTTGTTGGGAGACTTCACATGCAGCAGGTAGTACTGGGTTACATAAAATCAAAATCAAAATCAAAAACACTTTATTAATCCACATGGAAATTAAGTTGTGCAATCACAGGCTCATTGTAAACACTGGCATAAAATCATGCGCAACATAAGAAGAGATTAAAACTAGTCAAATAAGAATTCCCAATAGCTGACGATATACTAACCCCCCCCCACCCCCCCACCCCCCCCCACACATACTCATGTTAAGACAATAGGGTATTGCACAACAATATTAACAAATGAAAACATCCAACAAAAAAAGGGTATAAGATTACTAAAAATGACATGCGCGCACGCACGCACACACACCCACCCACCCACCCATACACACACACACACACACACACACACACACACACGTTAAGACCATAAGGTATTGTACAACAATACATAAATAAAAACATCAAGGGAATAAATCGTATATATAAGTAAAATGCACAAATATTTGATCATTTGTCAGTCCTCTACCCTTTGACCTGTCTGACTTTGGTGACCCTACCAGCAGCACAAGGCCCCAGCCAGCATAGGTCTCTGGGTCCCCGAGATTCACAGACCCCATAACCACTCTCAACCCGTTGTCTGCAGAGGGACGTGAGACTTACGTCCCTTTTGTTGCCCTGTTGTATGCCTGTAGGACGTGACTCTCGCGTCCAAGTTTCATCAGCAATTCACAGTCAATAGTTCAAGGGAAGCGACCTATTTTGTTTCTACCTGTCTTCTAGAATGTTTGAAGATTTTGTTTTACATCCCTTGGACTTGTATGGTCTGTACTGTATGACTCAGAGACAGTGGGAAATTCCGAACTCACTTGCAGACACGGTCATAATAATGGTGTCTAGCTAAGATTAATGTGGGCTCTTTTTTTTTTTTTAAGGTATACAGCCTTAAAAATGGCTCAACAAATGCTGAAAATTATGAACTGTGGGGAAGAAAGACTGTGTTGTGGTGAGGGTGGTGTTTCAGGTACAGATCTGCAACAGTTAAACCACAGAGTGAAAGTAACAGTGACCTAAGTTTTGTGCACAGGACTGGTCAGTCTACGTCTGTAACAGGTCAAGAGTACAGTAACAGTGACACGAACCAGTTGCCAGGACAAACTCTTTCACTCCATATGTGTAGCTTCATCGCCACAATTTCTTTCTCATTGCAACCACTACTCTTACTGTCGGCCTTGACCTCTGAAGCCCTGACTGCTGCTGACAAGTGTGGCCATCAGTGACGGGCTGTCACCTCACCTCACTGTCATGACGGGTCTGGTGGCCATCAGTGAAGGGCTGTCACCTCACTGTCATGACGGGTCTGGTGGCCATCAGTGAAGGGCTGTCACCTCACTGTCATGACGGGTCTGGTGGCCGTCAGTGAAGGGCTGTCACCTCACTGTCATGACGGGTCTGGTGGCCGTCAGTGAAGGGCTGTCACCTCACTGTCATGACGGGTCTGGTGGCCGTCAGTGAAGGGCTGTCACCTCACTGTCATGACGGGTCTGGTGGCCATCAGTGAAGGGCTGTCACCTCACCTCACTGTCATGACGGGTCTGGTGGCCATCAGTGAAGGGCTGTCACCTCACCTCACTGTCATGACGGGTCTGGTGGCCGTCAGTGAAGGGCTGTCTCCTCACTGTCATGACGGGTCTGGTGGCCATCAGTGAAGGGCTGTCACCTCACCTCACTGTCATGACGGGTCTGGTGGCCGTCAGTGAAGGGCTGTCTCCTCACTGTCATGACGGGTCCGGATGAGAACCGTTTTTTGTCTGGATCCCTTTCTTCTTGGCGCTGTGTTGTCTTTGTTCAGGACTGTCTGGATCCCTTTCTTCTTGGCGCTGTGTTGTCTTTGTTCAGGACTGTCTGGATCCCTTTCTTCTTGGCGCTGTGTTGTCTTTGTTCAGGACTGTCTGGATCCCTTTCTTCTTGGCGCTGTGTTGTCTTTGTTCAGGACTGTCTGGATCCCTTTCTTCTTGGCGCTGTGTTGTCTTTGTTCAGGACTGTCTGGATCCCTTTCTTCTTGGCGCTGTGTTGTCTTTGTTCAGGACTGTCTGGATCCCTTTCTTCTTGGCGCTGTGTTGTCTTTGTTCAGGACTGTCTGGATCCCTTTCTTCTTGGCGCTGTGTTGTCTTTGTTCAGGACTGTCTGGATCCCTTTCTTCTTGGCGCTGTGTTGTCGTTCAGGACAATCAGTTACACAACTAAAACATGTACACAGAGCAGAAACTGCAACCCTTGGTCATGCCACGCTCATCTGATTTTGTCAAGGATCAGCGGACAAGGGGTTAATGTGCCAGAAGAAATTCACCTGTGGTATTTGGGATACGTTTGTATGTCAGATGACAGCATAACAGTGTATAAGAAGTGTGGGAAGAATAGGTTATTAAAAAAGAAAGACAAGAAAAGAAATTCATTCACTAATATGTCATAGTATCCCGATCATGAATGTTGTTTTTTAAATGGGTCACTGGTAGTGATCATGTAAAGCTATGCCTTCGTGTGCTTCCTAATGCCGCGAAAAAGGAACTGCTATCAATAGCTGTGACCCATTTTAAAAATCATTTTATATCTTACTTTTTTCATATCCATCATTACGTAAAAATGCTCTTCCTGTGTTCAGTCTAGCCTACTTTTTCCATATCCATCATTACGTCAAAATGTTCTTCCTGTGTTCAGTCTATCCTACTTTTTTCATATCCATCATTACGTCAAAATGTTCTTCCTGTGTTCAGTCTATCCTACTTTTTCCATATCCATCATTACGTCAAAATGTTTTTCCTGTGTTCAGTCTATCCTACTTTTTCCATATCCATCATTACGTCAAAATGTTCTTCCTGTGTTCAGTCTATCCTACTTTTTCCATATCCATCATTACATCAAAATGTTCTTCCTGTGTTCAGTCTCTGTTTTGTTTCTTCTTTCTTTTTGTGTGTGTAAGTTCTTCAAATTCATTTCCCCATTCACTATTCTTTCCTTTTCTTCTATTCTCCCTCCTACCCCCTCTGCTTCTGTCTGTCTGTCTCTCTGTCTGTGTCTCTGTTTGTCTGTCTGTCTGTGTCTCTCTGTCTGTTTTTGTCTGTCTGTCTCTCTGTCTGTCTCTCTCTCTCTGTGTCCGTCTGTCTCTCTGTCTGTGTCTCTGTTTGTCTGTCTGTCTGTGTCTGTCTGTTTCTGTCTCTCTCTGTCTGTCTCTCTGTCTGTCTCTCTCTCCGTCTCTCTGTCTGTTTGTCTTATTTTCTATTTCTGGGCCTCCTGACCTTTCTGCTCAAGGGGAAACATTCATTCAGCTTATCCTTACCTCTGGTCCGAATCACATGTTTATCATGTTCATCCTTCTGGAAACCAAGCACGTTTTTAAAGAACTCCTTGGTATTTAACGTGTTTTTGATTTGTAAAACCGTAAAGCAACACAATTCTGCAAATTAGATTTATGAAAACTGGCCTGTTTCTGCTACTCTTCTCATACACACACGAACGCACGTATGAACAGGATCTCGCGTGCGAGAATATCCGTGAGCAAGAAAGCTGTTTGTTTGAAATGCACAATGACGATGGTGGAAGACGGGTTGGCTGGATCATTTCTTAAAATTCTATTTCCTGCAGATAGTAGTTTTTGACTCACTTGTGTAAACAAAGTGAGTCTATGTTTTAACCCGGTGTTCGGTTGTGTGTGTGTGTGTGTGTGTGTGTGTGTGTGTGTGTCTGTGTGTGTGTGTCTGTGTGTCCGTGGTAAACTTTAACATTGACATTTTCTCTGCAAATACTTTGTCAGTTGATACCAAAATAGGCATAAAAATAGGAAAAATTCAGTTCTTTCCAGTCACCTTGTTTAAAACAATATTGCACCTCTAGGATGGGCACAAAAAAAGAAAAAGAAAAAAAAGAAGCCTAATTATATGCAAACTGCATTTACTGTTGTATTTATATTTTTTTGTATTCTCTAAACTTGGCACTTTGATCTGATATTCTGACCCAACAACAAGAGCAGTCATTATTATCATTTTTTGTTCAAACAGAAACTTCTTTTGCTAAGCATGGAAGTTTTATTTATTTTGCAAACGTTTTGGTGCAGATAGTAAAAAAGGGAAATTACTCTGTAATTAATGCTAGGGGACTTAATTTGCTTTAAACTGATCTTTCTCATCTTAAACATTACATTTTGAAATTATACTCAATACATAAAAAGCTTGGATTAAAAAAAAAAAGTGTATCACAAGTGAGTCTTGAAGGCCTTGCCTCTCCTGTTTGATATGGTTTTCGTCATTGATGGTTTCCTGGCTTCTCCTTGGCAGCTCATCCAAACTTTGTTGCCCTCAACCCACGACGTTTGCCCAGATCAGGGTTTATATTCAAAGACATCCATCTGGTATTTCAGGGGAGGAAACTGTTAACACCTCCACTGCTGATGATGAGTACGATCATCAGTGAAGGGCTGACACCTCACTCAGATAAGACACAACTTACAGGCCAGGATGTCAATGAAGGGCTGACACCTCGCTCAGATAAGACACAACTTACAGGCCAGGATGTCAATGAAGGGCTGACACCTCACTCAGATCACACAACTTACAGGCCAGGATGTCAGTGAAGGGCTGACACCTCACTCAGATAAGACACAACTTACAGGCCAGGATGTCAATGTAGGGCTGTCACCTCACTGAGATCAGACACATCTTACAGGTCAGGATGTTGGTGAAGGGCTGTCACCTCACTGAGATAAGACAGAGCTTACAGGTAAGGATGTCAGTGAAGGGCTGTCACCTCACTGAGATAAGACAAGACTTTACAGGTCAGGATGTCAGTGAAGGGCTGTCACCTCACTGAGATAAGACAGACCTTACAGGTCATGATGTCTGTGAAGGGCTGTCACCTCACTGAGATAAGACAGACTTTACAGGTCATGATGTCTGTGAAGGGCTGTCACCTCACTGAGAAGACAGACTTTACAGGTCAGGATGTCAGTGAAGGGCTGTCACCTGACTGAGTTAAGACGCAGCTTACAGGTCAGGATGTCAGTGAAGGGCTGTCACCTGACTGAGTTAAGACGCAGCTTACAGGTCAGGATGTCAGTGAAGGGCTGTCACCTGACTGAGTTAAGACGCAGCTTACAGGTCAGGATGTCAGTGAAGGGCTGACACCTGACTGAGTTAAGACAGACTTTACAGGTCAGGATGTCAGTCATCACTGCATGGCTTTTTGCTCAGCAAACTCAGTCACGCCGTTGTCAGGTACACAAAAATGAGTCACAGCGTTTGAACAAAATGAGTCACGCCGTTGTGATGTGCACAAAAGGTAGTCAGCCTTTCAGACACAAGCTACACTGATCTTGTTTTTCCAAGGTTCAGCAGTCAGGGGTCAAAGCTGCACGCTTTTAATTCTCACGTCGTGACCACATTGACAAACGTGATGATTAAAAAGGATATAAACGAGAGAGAGAGAGAGGGACGAAACGAATTTTCATTTCACATAGTTGCATGACTGCTTTTTTGCATACAGCCCTCAAGGACACCCCCCACCCCCCAAAAAACAAACAAAAAATCAAAAACACACACAAAAAACAACTGAGAAGAGAGGGGAAAAAAGTGTGTGTGTGTGTGTGTGTGTGTGTGTGCGTGCGTGCGTGTGTGTGTGTGTGTGTGTGTGTGTGTGTGTGCGTGCGTGTGTGTGTGTGTGTGTGTGTGTGTGTGTGTGTGAAACAAACATAGACAGACAGACAGGATAAAGAATGACCTGACACTCCCTCCGTTGCCTGGACCCCTGGCCTCTAAGTGGGTTCGAGGGGACGTCAGACCAGTGAGTGGACCACCCGTCTGTCAAGCTGTGAGGTCTGTGAGAAAACCCTGTGTGTCCATGTTCATCTCAGAGTGTGAAATCTGTGACAAAACCCTGTGTGTCCATGTTCATCTCAGACTGTGAAATCTGTGACAAAACCCTGTGTGT
The DNA here is from genome assembly GCF_041734735.1 of Babylonia areolata. Taxonomy (NCBI): domain Eukaryota; kingdom Metazoa; phylum Mollusca; class Gastropoda; order Neogastropoda; family Buccinidae; genus Babylonia; species Babylonia areolata. The sequence goes on from NC_134893.1 coordinate 788,123, forward strand.
CCATGTTCATCTCAGAGTGTGAAATATGTGACAAAACCCTGTGTGTCTGTTCATGTTCACCTCAGAGTGTGACGTCTTTGGGAAAACCCTGTATGTCTGTTCATGTTCATCTCAGAGTGTGAGGTCTGTGAGAAAACGCTTTCTGTTCATGTTCATCTGAGAGTGTGAAGTCTGTGAGAAAACCCTGTGTCTGTTCATGTTCATCTCAGAGTGTGAAGTCTGTGAGAAAACCCTGTGTGTCTGTTCATGTTCATCTCAGAGTGTGAAGTCTGTTAGAAAACACTGTGTCTGTTCATCTCAGAGTGTGAAGTCTATGAGAAAACACTGTGTGTCTGTTCATGTTCATCTTAGAGTGTGAGGACTGTGAGAAAACCCTGTCTGCTCATGTTCAACTGAGAGTGTGAAGTCTGTGAGAAAACCCTGTGTCTGTTCATGTTCATCTCAGAGTGTGAAGTCTGTGAGAAAACCCTGTGTGTCTGTTCATGTTCATCTCAGAGTGTGAAGTCTGTGAGAAAACAATGTCTGTTCATGTTCATCTCAGAGTGTGAAGTCTGTGAGAAAACCCTGTACGTCTGTTCATCTCTTAATACGAAGTCTGTGAGAAAACCCTGTGTCTGTTCATGTTCATCTCAGAGTGTGAAGTCTGTGAGAAAACCCTGTGTCTGTTCATGTTCATCTCAGAGTATGAAGTCCGTGGGAAAACCCTGTCTGTTCATGTTCATCTCAGAGTGGGAAGTCTGTGAGAAAACCCTGTGCGTCTGTTCATCTCATAATACGAAGTCTGTGAGAAAATCCGGTTTTTTTCTGTCCATGTTTATCTCAGTGTGTGAGGTCTGTGAAGAAACCCTGTCTTTCAATGTTCATTAAAGAGTGTGAAATCTGTGAGAAAACCCTGTGTCTGGTCATCTCAGAATGTGAAGTCTGTGACAAAACCCTGTCTGTTCATCGCAGAGTATGAAGTCTGTGACAAAACCCTGTCTGTTCATCTCAGAGTGTGAAGTCAGTGAGGAAACCCTGTGTGTCTGTTCATGTTCATCACAGAGTGTGAAGTCTGTGACAAAACCCTGTCTGTTCATCTCAGAGTGTGAAGTCTGTGACAAAACCCTGTGTGTTCATCTCAGAGTGTGAAGTCTGTGACAAAACCCTGTCTGTTCATCTCAGAGTGTGAAGTCTGTGACAAAACCCTGTCTGTTCATCTGAGAGTGTGAAGTCTGTGACAAAACCCTGTGTGTCTGTTCATGTTCATCTCAGAGTGTGAAGTCTGTGAGAAAACCCTGTATGTCTGTTCATGTTCATCTCAGAGTATGAAGTCTGTGGGAAAACCTTGTTCATATTCATCTCAGAGTGTGAAGTCTGTGAGAAAACCCTGTGTCCCTGTCCATGTTCATCTCAGAGTGTGAAGAAAAGTGTGTTTCTTTGCATATATCTGTGAAGTCTGTGAGAAAAGTATGCGTCTCTGCCCATGTCTGTGAAGTCTGTGAGAAAAGCTGTGTTTGTGCCCATGTCTGTGAAGCCTGTGAGAAAGGCTGTGTTTGTGCCCATGTCTGTGAAGTCTGTGAGAAAGGCTGTGTTTGTGCCCATGTCTGTGAAGTCTGTGAGAAAGGCTGTGTTTGTGCCCATGTAATTCCCTCCCCTGCTGTGTGCCAGCCCATCATTTCAGCGTTCTGTCTTTCTCCTCCCCTGGCACAGGAACGTGGCAGAATGGTCAAGACGCTTACCTGCAAATGCACTCTCTGTGAAGGTCTATGTTCGATTCCCGCTCTCACACTTTCCCTTACGTTTGACTGGAAAACTAACGCCTGGTCATTCGGATGAGATGATAAACATAGGTCCCATGTGCACTTAGCGCACTGAAAATGAACCCATGGCATTAAGTGTTGTCCCCTGGCAAACTTCTGTTGCATCACCTGCTATGGTTCGTTTAGTTGCTGTGCCTTCAGCTGATCACCTGGCCCAGCACTAAAGGTTCAGCACCACCTTACCTGATGGACAGTTTACACCATGTGACCTGATGGACAGTTTACACAGTGTTACCTGATGGACGCTTTATACCATGTTACCTGATGGACAGTTTACATCGTGTTACCTGATGGACAGTTTACACCGTGTTACCTGATGGACGCTTTATACCATGTTACCTGATGGACAGTTTACATCGTGTTACCTGATGGACAGTTTACACCGTGTTACCTGATGGACAGTTTACATCGTGTTACCTGATGGACGCTTTATACCATGTTACCTGATGGACAGTTTACACCGTGTTACCTGATGGACGCTTTATACCATGTTACCTGATGGACAGTTTACATCGTGTTACCTGATGGACAGTTTACACCGTGTTACCTGATGGACAGTTTACACCATGTTACCTGATGGACAGTTTACACCGTGTTACCTGATGGACAGTTTACATCGTGTTACCTGATGGACGCTTTATACCATGTTACCTGATGGACAGTTTACATCGTGTTACCTGATGGACGCTTTATACCATGTTACCTGATGGACAGTTTACATCGTGTTACCTGATGGACAGTTTACACCGTGTTACCTGATGGACGCTTTATACCATGTTACCTGATGGACAGTTTACACAGTGTTACCTGATGGACGCTTTATACCATGTTACCTGATGGACAGTTTACACCGTGTTACCTGATGGACAGTTTACACCATGTTACCTGATGGACAGTTTACACCATGTTACCTGATGGACAGTTTACATCGTGTTACCTGATGGACAGTTTACACAGTGTTACCTGATGGACGCTTTATACCATGTTACCTGATGGACAGTTTACACCGTGTTACCTGATGGACAGTTTACACCATGTTACCTGATGGACAGTTTACACAGTGTTACCTGATGGACGCTTTATACCATGTTACCTGATGGACAGTTTACATCGTGTTACCTGATGGACAGTTTACACCGTGTTACCTGATGGACGCTTTATACCATGTTACCTGATGGACAGTTTGCATCGTGTTACCTGATGGAAAGTTTACACCGTGTTACCTGATGGACAGTTTACACCATGTTACCTGATGGACACTTTACACCGTGTTACCTGATGGACACACTCGGCTTTGTACAGAGGAGCCACAAAGACTGGTTTGACGAGAACGACTCTGGAATCTCCAAGCTCCTGAACACACTGCATATACGACATCAGGATCACAAGTCCGATAAAGACTGCCAGAGGAAAGAGAACCAGTTCTTGCAAACCAAGCAACTCGTACAGAAGAGGCTGCGTGAGATGAAGAACACCTGGTGGGATAGAAAGTCCGAAGAGCTTCGGTCCGCTGCTGATGCTCACGACATGAAGACCTTCCATGATGGTCTCCGAGCTGTGTTTGGGCCAAGAGTCACAGGATCAACCCCTGTCCGAGCCTCGGACCAGACCACCCTCCTGACAGACAAGAAAGACATCCTTGCCCGCTGGGCAGAGAACTTCAACGCCCTCCTCAACAGGGACTCGTCCATATCTGACGAGGCAACTGCAGTCCTCCCACAGCTACCAGTCAATGACTCGCTAGCTGACCCTCCCACCCAGGAGCGGATGGAATCCAGGCTGACATCTACAAGTATGGAGGCGAGGTGCTGACAGACAAGCTGACCGCCCTGTTCCAGTCTATCTGGGAGAGAGGGGAGGTCCCCCAGGATTTCAAGGATGCTTCTATTGTCCACATTTACAAACGGAAGGGAGACAAAACATCCTGGAAAGGAAAGGAAACCAAGCAGACAACAGAAGAAGGCCTGCATATCATAGACCAGTGTGGCCTTCCTGGCAAATACAAAGTGTGGTGCCTACAGGTCTATGCTGATGCCAATGCTCCTGTGGCCTCTACTGATATATAATATCAGCGGTAGCACAGTCGAGTCGATGGAGGAAATGATCAACAAGTACACACGCAAATGGCTTGGTATCCCACCTGGTCTCACTGACGTGGCACTCTACTGTCGCCAAGCAAAGCTACCTCTGAAATCCCTTGTCGAAAAATGCAAGGTAGGGAAGGCAAGACTTCTCAGCATGCTCGAAGACTCAGGCGACAGAATTGTGAGAGTCAAACAACCCAAGCTGAAGACTGGCAGAAAATGGAAAGTCAGGGAGGCAGTCAGTGCAGTGCAAGAAAGACTCAAGACGAAAGAAATAATAGGACACACCCAAACGAACAGACAGGACCTGGAATCGACAAAGATGGAATAGTGGTACAAGGCAAGGGGGAAAGCAAAAAGAGACATGATCATACAGGAGATTAAGAAGGAAGAGGATGATATGAGTCCAGAAGGCGACCCTCTGAAGACCTTGTACTGTCCAGCTCTCCCCAGAATTTCGTATCACCGTGTTACCTGATGAACACTTTACACCGTGTTACCTGATGAACACTTTACACCGTGTTACCTGATGAACACTTTACACAGTGTTACCTGCTGGACACTTTATACCATGTTACCTGATGAACAGTTTACACCGTGTAGCCTGATGGAGAGTTTACACCATGTTACCTGATGAACAGTTTGCACAATGCTACTTGATGGACACTTAACACCATGTTACCTGATGGACAGTTTACACCATGTTACCTGGTGGACAGTTTACACTTTTACCTGATGGACACTTTACACCATGTTACCTGATGGACACTGTACACAGTGTTACCTGATGGACAGTTTACACCATGTTACCTGATGGATACTGTACACCGTGTTACCTGATGGACACTGTACACCATGTTACCTGATGGACACATTACACTATGTTACCTGATGGACACTGTACACTGTGTTACCTGATGGACACTGTACACTGTGTTACATAATGGACACTGTACACTATGTTACCTGATCGACACTGTACACTGTGCTACCTGATGGAAACTTTACACCATGTTACCTGATGGACACTGTACACTGTGTTACCTGATGGACACTTTACACCATGTTACCTGATGGACACATTACACTATGTTACCTGATGGACACTGTACACCGTGTTACCTGATGGACACATCACACTATGTTACCTGATGGACACTGTACACTGTGTTACCTGATGGACACTGTACATTGTGTTACATAATGGACACTGTACACCATGTTACCTGATGGACACTGTACACTATGCTACCTGATGGACACAGTACACTGTTACCTGATGGACACTGTACACATGTTACATGATGGACACTGTACACTGTTACCTGATGGACACTTTACACCATGTTACATAATGGACACTGTACACTGTGTTACATGATGGAAACTTTACACCATGTTACATGATGGACACTGTACACTGTGTTACCTGATGAACAGTTTACACCATGTTACACGATGGACGTTTGAAAACAAGAGAACGCTGTACACTGTTACCTGATGGACACTTTACACCATGTTACATGATGGACACTGTACACTGTTACCTGATGGACACTGTACACTGTGTTACATGATGGACACTGTACACTGTTACCTGATGGACACTTTACACCATGTTACATGATGGACAGTGTACACTGTGAAATGATGGACACTGTACACCATGTTAAATGATGGACACTGTGTTACCTGATGGACATTGTACACTGTGTTACATGATGGACACTTTACACCGTGTTACCTGATGGACACTGTACACCATGTTAAATGATGGACACTGTGTTACCTGATGGACATTGTACACTGTGTTACATGATGGACACTTTACACCATGTTACCTGATGGACACTGTACACTGTGTTACCTGATGGACACTGTACACTGTGTTACCTGATGAACACTTTACACCGTGTAAATTGATAGACAATGTACACTGTGTTACCTTATGGAGACTACACTGTGTTACCTGATGAACAGTTTACACCGTGGTACATAATGGACACTGTACACTGTGTTACATGATGGACACTGTACACTGTGTTACCTGATGGACACTTTACACCATGTTACATGATGGACACTGTACTCTGTGTTACCTGATGGACACTTTACACCATGTTACCTGATGGACATTTTACACCATGTTACATGATGGACACTGTACACTGTTACCTGATGGACACTGTACATTGTGTTATCTGATGGACACTTTACACCATGTTACATGATGGACACTGTACACTGTGTTACCTGATGGACACTGTACACCATGTTACCTGATGGACACTGTACACCGTGTTACCTGATGGACACTTTACACCATGTTACATGATGGACACTGTACACTGTGTTACCTGATGGACACTGTACACTGTGTTACCTGATGGACACTGTACACCATGTTACCTGATGGACACTGTACACCGTGTTACCTGATGGACACTTTACACCATGTTACCTGATGGACACTGTACACTGTGTTACCTGATGGACACTGCACACTGTTACCTGATGGACACTGTACACTGTTACCTGATGGACACTGTACACTGTGTTACCTGATGGACACTTTACACTGTGTTACCTGATGGACAGTTTACACCGTGTTACATGATGGACACTTTACACCATGTTACCTGATGGACACTGTACATCGTGTTATCTGATGGAAACTGTACACTATGTTACCTGATGGACACTGTACACTGTGTTACCTGATGGACACTTTACACTGTGTTACATGATGGACACTTTACACTGTGTTACCTGATGGACACTGTACACTGTGTTACCTGATGGACACTGTACACTGTGTTACATGATGGACACTTTACACTGTGTTACCTGATGGACACTTTACACCATGTTACATGATGGACACTGTACACTGTTACATGATGGACACTGTACACCATGTTAAATGATGGACACTTTCCACCATGTTACATGATGGACACTTTACACTGTTACCTGATGGACACTTTACACCATGTTACATGATGGACACTGTACACTATGTTACCTGATGGACACTGTACACTGTGTTACATGATGGACACTTTACACCGTGTTACATGATGGACACTGTACACTGTTACCTGATGGACACTTTACACCATGTTACCTGATGGATACTGTACACTGTGTTACCTAATGAACAGTTTACACCGTGTTAATTGATAGACAGTGTACACCGTGTTACCTGATGGATACTGTACACTGTGTTACCTAATGAACAGTTTACACCGTGTTAATTGATAGACAGTGTACACCGTGTTACCTGACGGACACTTTACACTATGTTACCTGATGGACACTGTACACTGTGTTACCTGATGGACACTGTACACTGTGTTACCTGATGGACACTGTACACTGTGTTACCTGATGGACACTGTACACTGTGTTACCTGATGGACACTGTACACTGTGTTACATAATGGACACTGTACACCATGTTACCTGATGGACACTGTACACTATGCTACCTGATGGACACTGTACACTATGCTACCTGATGGGCACTTTACACATGTTACATGATGGGCACTGTACACTGTTACCTAATGAACAGTTTACACCATGTTAATTGACAGACAGTGTACACAGTGTTACCTGACGGACACTTTACACTATGTTACCTGATGGACACTGTACACTGTGTTACCTGATGGACACTGTACACTGTGTTACATAATGGACACTGTACACCATGTTACCTGATGGACACTGTGCACTATGCTACCTGATGGACACTGTACACTGTTACCTGATGGGCACTTTACATATGTTACATGATGGGCACTGTACACTGTTACCTGATGGACACTTTACACCATGTTACATAATGGACACTGTACACTGTGTTGCGTGATGGACTCTGTACCATGTGTTACATGATGGAAACTTTACACCACGTTACATGATGGACACTGTACACTGTGTTACCTGATGAACAGTTTACACCATGTTACATGATGGACACTGTACACAGTTACCTGATGGACACTTTACACCATGTTAGCTGATGGACACTGTACACTGTGTTACATGATGGACACTGTACACTGTGTTACCTGATGGACACTTTACACCATGTTAGCTGATGGACACTGTACACTGTGTTGCATGATGGACACTGTACACTGTTACCTGATGGACACTGTACACTATGTTACCTGATGGACACTTTACACTGTGTTACCTGATGGACACTTTACACCATGTTACATGATGGACACTGTACACTGTTACCTGACGGACAGTGTACACTGTTACCTGATGGACACTTTACACTGTATTACCTGATGGACACTGTACACCATGTTACCTGATGGACACTGTACAATGTTAACTGATGGACACTCTACACTGTGTTACATGATGGACACTTTACACCATGTTACATGATGGACACTGTACACTGTGTTACCTGATGAACACTTTACACCATGTTAATTGATAGACAGTGTACATCGTGTTACCTAATGGAGACTACACCGTGTTACCTGATGAACAGTTTACACCGTGTTAATTGATAGACAGTGTACATCGTGTTACCTAATGGAGACTACACCGTGTTACCTGATGAACAGTTTACACCGTGTTAATTGATAGACAGTGTACATCGTGTTACCTGATGGAGACTACATTGTGTTACCTGATGGACACTTTACACCATGTTACATAATGGACACTGTACACTGTGTTACATGATGGACACTGTACACTGTGTTACATGATGGAAACTTTACACCATGTTACATGATGGACACTGTACTCTGTGTTACCTGATGGACACTGTACACTGTTACCTGATGAACACTTTACACCATGTTACATGATGGACACTGTACACTGTTACCTGATGGACATTGTACATGTGTTACATGATGGACACTGTACACTGTTACCTGATGGACACTGTACATTGTGTTACCTGATGGACACTTTACACCACGTTACATGATGGACACTTTACACTGTGTTACCTGATGAACATTTTACACCGTGTTAATTGATAGACAGTGTACACCGTGTTACCAGATGGAGACTACACCGTGTTACCTGCTGGACACTTTATACCATGTTACATGATGGACACTGTACACTTTGTTACCTGATGAACAGTTTACACCATGTTAATTGACAGACAGTGTACACAGTGTTACCTGACGGAGACTACACTGTATTACCTGATGGACAGTTTACACCGTGTTAGCTGATGGACACTTTACACCATGTTAGCTGATGGACAGTTTACACTATGTTACCTGATGGACAGTTTACATCATATCACCTGATGGACACTTTACACCATGTTACCTGATGAACAGTTTACACCATGTTACCCGATGGACAGTTTACATAGTGTTACTTGATGGACACTTTACACCGTGTTACCTGACAGATAATTGACACCTTGTTACCTGATGGACACTTTACACCATGTTACCTGACAGATAATTGACACCATGTTACCTGATGGAGAAATTACACCATGTTACCTGATGGACACTTTAAACCATGTTACCTGACAGATTTGACACCATGGTACCTGATGGACACTTTACACCATGGTACCTGACAGACAATTGACACCATGTTACCTGGTGGAGAATTTATACCATGTTACCTGATGTACACTTTACACCATGGTACCTGATGGATACTTTACACCATGTTATCTGATGGAGACTTTACACCATGTTACCTGATGGACACTTTAAACCATGTTACCTGACAGATTTGACACCATGGTACCTGATGGACACTTTACACCATGTTACCTGATGGACACTTTACACCGTGTTACCTGATGGACACTTTACACCGTGGACACTTTGCACCATATTACCTGATGAACAGTTTACACACTGTTACCCGATGAACAGTTTACACCATGTCACCTGATGGACATTTTACACTGTGTTATCTGATGGACAGTTTATTACCTGATGGATAGTTTACACCATGTTAACTGATGGACAGTGTACACCCTATTACCTGATGAACAGTTTACATCATCTTACCTGATGGACACTTTACATCCTGTTACCTGATGGACAGTTTACACCATGTTACCTGATGGACACTTTACATCGTGTTATCTGATAGACAGTTTACACCATGTTACCTGATGGGCAGTTTACATTGTGTTACCTGATGGACACTTTACACCGTGGACACTTTGCACCATATTACCTGA
>NC_134893.1:803216-805716 GCF_041734735.1 Babylonia areolata
CCAGAGCTCTCCCTGTTGAGCTTTGTTAATTCATCGTTGCAACAGCATTTATATGATCGGTGGAACACCATGTTTCTTTTTTCTTTCTCATCTCTCTGTCTCTCTCTCTCTCTTTCCCTCTCTCCTCCCCTCCCTCTCTCTCTCTTTCCCTGGTGGGTCCGTCTTTATCTCCCTCCCTCTCTCTCTCTCCCTGGTGGGTCCGTCTTTATCTCCCTCCCTCTCTCTCTCTCTCCCTGGTGGGTCCGTCTTTATCTCCCTCCCTCTCTCTCTCTCTCTCCCTGGTGGGTCCGTCTTTATCTCCCTCCCTCTCTCTCTCTCTTTCCCTGGTGGGTCCGTCTTTATCTCCCTCCCTCTCTCTCTCTCTTTCCCTGGTGGGTCCGTCTTTATCTCCCTCCCTCTCTCTCTCTCTCTCCCTGGTGGGTCCGTCTTTATCTCCCTCCCTCTCTCTCTCTCTTTCCCTGGTGGGTCCGTCTTTATCTCCCTCCCTCTCTCTCTCTCTTTCCCTGGTGGGTCCGTCTTTATCTCCCTCCCTCTCTCTCTCTTTCCCTGGTGGGTCCGTCTTTATCTCCCTCCCTCTCTCTCTCTCTTTCCCTGGTGGGTCCGTCTTTGTCTCCCTCCCTCCCTCTCTCTCTCCCTGGTGGGTCCGTCTTTATCTCCCTCCCTCTCTCTCTCTCTCTCCCTGGTGGGTCCGTCTTTATCTCCCTCCCTCTCTCTCTCTCTTTCCCTGGTGGGTCCGTCTTTATCTCCCTCCCTCTCTCTCTCTTTCCCTGGTGGGTCCGTCTTTATCTCCCTCCCTCTCTCTCTCTTTCCCTGGTGGGTCCGTCTTTATCTCCCTCCCTCTCTCTCTCTCTCTCCCTGGTGGGTCCGTCTTTATCTCCCTCCCTCTCTCTCTCTCTTTCCCTTTTGGGTCCGTCTTTATCTCCCTCCCTCCCTCTCTCTCTCTCCCTGGTGGGTCCGTCTTTATCTCCCTCCCTCTCTCTCTCTCTTTCCCTGGTGGGTCCGTCTTTATCTCCCTCCCTCTCTCTCTCTCTTTCCCTGGTGGGTCCGTCTTTATCTCCCTCCCTCTCTCTCTCTTTCCCTGGTGGGTCCGTCTTTATCTCCCTCCCTCTCTCTCTCTCTTTCCCTGGTGGGTCCGTCTTTGTCTCCCTCCCTCCCTCTCTCTCTCCCTGGTGGGTCCGTCTTTATCTCCCTCCCTCTCTCTCTCTCTCTCCCTGGTGGGTCCGTCTTTATCTCCCTCCCTCTCTCTCTCTCTTTCCCTGGTGGGTCCGTCTTTATCTCCCTCCCTCTCTCTCTCTTTCCCTGGTGGGTCCGTCTTTATCTCCCTCCCTCTCTCTCTCTTTCCCTGGTGGGTCCGTCTTTATCTCCCTCCCTCTCTCTCTCTCTCTCCCTGGTGGGTCCGTCTTTATCTCCCTCCCTCTCTCTCTCTCTTTCCCTTTTGGGTCCGTCTTTATCTCCCTCCCTCCCTCTCTCTCTCTCCCTGGTGGGTCCGTCTTTATCTCCCTCCCTCTCTCTCTCTCTCCCTGGTGGGTCCGTCTTTATCTCCCTCCCTCTCTCTCTCTCTTTCCCTGGTGGGTCCGTCTTTATCTCCCTCCCTCTCTCTCTCTCTCCCTGGTGGGTCCGTCTTTATCTCCCTCCCTCTCTCTCTCTCTTTCCCTGGTGGGTCCGTCTTTATCTCCCTCCCTCTCTCTCTCTCTCCCTGGTGGGTCCGTCTTTATCTCCCTCCCTCTCTCTCTCTCTCCCTGGTGGGTCCGTCTTTATCTCCCTCCCTCTCTCTCTCTCTTTCCCTGGTGGGTCCGTCTTTATCTCCCTCCCTCCCTCTCTCTCTCCCTGGTGGGTCCGTCTTTATCTCCCTCCCTCTCTCTCTCTTTCCCTGGTGGGTCCGTCTTTATCTCCCTCCCTCTCTCTCTCTCTTTCCCTGGTGGGTCCGTCTTTATCTCCCTCCCTCTCTCTCTCCCTGGTGGGTCCGTCTTTATCTCCCTCCCCCTCTCTCTCTCTCTCCCTGGTGGGTCCGTCTTTATCTCCCTCCCCATCTCTCTCTCTCTCCCTGGTGGGTCCGTCTTTATCTCCCTCCCTCTCTCTCTCTTTCCCTGGTGGGTCCGTCTTTATCTCCCTCCCTCTCTCTCTCTCTTTCCCTGGTGGGTCCGTCTTTATCTCCCTCCCCCTCTCTCTCTCTCTCCCTGGTGGGTCCGTCTTTATCTCCCTCCCCCCCTCTCTCTCTTTCCCTGATGGGTCCGTCTTTATCTCCCTCCCTCCCTCTCTCTTTCCCTGGTGGGTCCGCCTTTATCTCCCTCCCTCCCTCTCTCTCTTTCCCTGGTGGGTCCGTCTTTATCTCCCTCCCTCCCTCCCTCCCTCCCTCTCTCTCTTTCCCTGGTGGGTCCGTCTTTATCTCCCTCCCTCTCTCTCTCTTTCCCTGGTGGGTCCGTCTTTATCTCCCTCCCTCTCTCTCTCTTTCCCTGGTGGGTCCGTCTTTATCTCCCTCCCTCCCTCTCTCTTTCCCTGG
>NC_134893.1:810716-878216 GCF_041734735.1 Babylonia areolata
AGAGTCGTCAGCGTTGTATCCGCGGCTGTAGCGATATTTACACCGCGTTTATATTTTTTATAAAATAAAGTTCTTTCATCACGCTCTTTTTCGAGGTTGTTTTTTATATTCGATATCTCTCGTAAGCGAAACTCCATTATTCTATAGTAATCATTTTTTGTTTTTAAATGATGGTAACAGGATGAGGAGAGTAGCGCAGTCTTTTAAGCTGAAGAGGTCCGATGTGAATAAAGTCGAGAGATATTTTATCTAACGATGGACGTTTGATGACACCTTCAAGCGAGAATTCTATAGAGGGATCGGGTTGATCAGATGGGTCAACCACTGGAATTTTGATGGTAATTCTCAAGAGTTTATTTTTAAGATTTCCAGGCCATTTTATCTTCAACCCTTTTAAAACTTCTACAAAATCATCTGGCACCCCACTAAGGAGTATATCTAAAACGACAGTTGACCCCTGAATAGGCGGCTCAAAATCAAACTCTTTAATTAACCGCAGTGTGCCAGTCTTTTTACCTTTCATACCAATAACATATCCGAAGTCGTCGCTGTTAACGACGATTAGATCTTTACGCGTATGATAGGAAGCCAACAGTTTACCACTATTTTGTATTTTTTGTAGAGCGTGATTTCTTCCAATACTAACATAGGGTTGTTTTATTTCAAAATCTAAATCCCAGTTATCCACCGGATAAGGTACCCATGTATCATCGTCAGAAAGAACAAGATGATGTGGTTTGTTCACAACAACACCGTCAACGTTCACGTCTGCAAGTTCGCTGAATTTGTTGACACCACCACCATTACTCGTTATTTCTTTTCTTTTGTACGTTCCTTCAGAAAGTTGGAAGGCGTACAACTGATTTTCTATTCCCGACGCATCAAATCCGTCTGTATCTCCGAGATCAACCAAACCGAGCGTAGTGCAGGGTTTGATATTATGTGTTCCTGGCCCTCCGGGATCAACCATTTTCTAATATTTATAGTATATTCTAAATATTCAAATTGATGCAACGTAGTCTTCTTAAGGAAATATTTTGAGGAAGACGGAGGTGGATCCAAAAACTCATTGTTTTCTGTTTTGTGGCAATACCTTCAAGCGAGAATTCTATATGACTACCCTGTGGTATAATATCATAGTGCATACCATCATCTTGTTTTTCAATGGTGATTCTCAGGGGTTGATTTGCACGATTTTTGGGCCATTTAATGTAAAACCCTTGAAAAACTTCTACAAAATCATCAGGCTCTTCACCGAGAATTACATCATAAATAATACGGAGACGGAAGGCCCACAAAGCAGGTAGATCATAAAAATTTATTTGAAATATAGATTCAACCTTCGAAGGTTTCTTAAGCACATAACACCTCCCCTGGTATATTACTAAATCTACATCAAACGCTCTTAAATCAGCGAACATCCAACCACTGTTTTTTATTCTATAATTATTATTTTCTTCTTCTTTGGTAATGTAAGGTGATTCAATTTTAAAATCCATTATCCAGTTGTCGAGGGGTTTTAGCTGCCATGTACCGTTTAAACGAACAAGTTGATAGGGCTCATCATTGACAACATCATCCTCACTCACAATATCACCAATTTTTACTTCTTTTCTTTTGTACGTTCCTTCAGAAAGCTGGAATGCGTACAACTGATTTTCTTTTCCCGGCACATCAAATCCCTCTGTATCTCCGAGATCAACTAACTAGAGCGGAAAAAAAGTTAGGGTGAATTGATTTTCGGCGAGTTCCACTGCACAAAGTCTGGACCACAGCCAATTTTTTTTTTCCACCAATATTGGAACATAGCCAATTTCTTCCACGAGCGTCGACCAATTTTTTTTTCTGGCACGATGTCAACAAATTTTCATTTGAACAAAAGGATTTCTATTGTATATAGACGAAAATGGTTTGGGCGAAAACATATATGGAAGAAATGTACAGTGCAACCTACAAGAACATGGGCATTCGATGTGCCAAAAATGTAGCAATCCATCTATTGCTAGAAAATACCTACGAGAACAATCTCGTGCCAGATATTTCCAATGTGGACTATCTAGCAAACAACAAAGGTAGAACAACTCTACAACCTCTAGAAGGTCTTCCAACTTTTGTAGACGATTTGTATGTATATGGCTATTTGCGACAAAAAGAGTGTATGTATGTCGGTGGAAAATTGCTGTGTGGCAACGACGGATCCGCAAAAAGAATTGTATCTAGAATTTCGACTGCAATATGTGGACTTGTGGAAAAACAAAGTATACAAACTGCCATATCGCAGACAATATCTATGCAGGCAGACTCCAAATCTAGCACAATACGCAGTACAGTACAAAGAATAGAAAAAGACACGAATGCAAAAGCAAGAAAACGTTGGGAGACTATATATGCAAACGAAAAGCCATATGGTATATTTGTTGCAAAAATTGATGTGTCCGAAATTGCAATACAAGACCTACACAAAATATTGCCAATGCTAGAAGAACAGCTGCTAGGACATTCTATGTAAAGTAAACATGGTTAACAGAGAATTATTGATTAATACAGTCTCTAACGATTTGGAAAAAAAGTGATAATTTGGCATCTTTTTGTGATGCCGTGTAACAAACGTTTCTTGTCCCACCAAGAATCCAAAGCATCTCTTCAGATTAGGTCTTGGTCGAGAGATCGAGAGCTCTTGTAATAATAATGGAGTCTCCCGTCGGACCGACGGACGAGTGGGCAGGCAGGCTTATCTGTCGGTGTGTGTCCTCCTATGGGAGAAGAGGCCGATTCTGGATGCGCAGCACTTCCCACAGGTGTTGCAAGGGAAAACGTCTCCAGAAGTTGAGCCCTGCTTTCTTCGCTCACACTTCTACTTAATGGCCAGCGTTCTCTTGTTTTCAAACGTCTTTATGCCACTAGAGCACAGCATCCTCCAGCGAGAGCGCTCAAGGGCATCAGTTTCCCAGGAAACGATTTCTATGTCACAGCCTTTGAGGTTTGTCTTCAAGGTGTACTTGAAGCACTTGCAGGGTCTTCCAAGTTCGTGGTGGCCTTCCTTCAGCTGGCCATACAAGAGCATCTTCGGGATCCTGCTGTCTGTCATGCAGATACGTGTCCTGTCCAGCATAGCTGGCACTGGATCAGCAGGCTTTCGATGCTGGGCAGGCCGCTCCTCTCGAGGACGTGGAGGTTGGAGACCCTGTCTTGCCACTTTATGCCGAGGATCTTTCGTAGGCATCTCTGGTGAAACTGCTCAAGTTGTTGAATGTGACGGCAATACGTCGTCCATGTTTCACAGCAGTACAAAAAGGTGGTGAGCACAACAGCTCTGTAGGTTTTGATTTTGGTGCTGAGCCTGATGTCTTTGTTGTTCCACAGCCTGTTGAGTCTGCCGAAGGCGGAGCTGGCCTTGGCGATGCGCAGCGTCACTTCTGCATCAAGGGTTCCGTTGCTGCATAGGGTGCTGCCCAGGTAGCAAAACTTGTCGATCTGTGTGTCATCGATCTTGATTGCATGTGGGGGGAGGCACTGGCGTTCTATGAACTAGCTGGTTGCTACATGGACTCGGTCTTGCTGAGGCTGATGGTGAGTCCAAAGCGCCTGCAGGAGGTTGAGAACCTGTCCATAATGAACTGCATGTCCTCATGGGTGTGTGCAGCAAGCGCGCAGTCATCAGCGAAGAGGAACTCTCTCAACAGTGCCTCAAACACCCTGGACCTGGCGTGGAGTCGCCGCAAGTTGAAAAGTTTGCCATCTGTGCGAAACTGGATGTAGATGCCCCGGTCACAGTCTTGGAAGGCGTCAATCAGCATGACAGAGAAGAGAATGGAGAACAGTGTAGGTGCCAGGACGCAGCCCTGCTTCACTCCATTTACCACTTGGAACGGACCCGACATGTCAGTATTTTCCTGTACCCTTGCCTGCATGCCATCGTGGAATGACACAATCAGCTGTATTAGGCTCTCTGGGCAGCCGAACTTTAGGAGGATCTTCCACAGACCACGGCGGTTCACCGTGTCGAAGGCCTTAGTCAGGTCTACAAAGACCATGTGGAGCTCCTTTCTGCTCACGGTACTTCTCTTGCATCTGGCGTACGGCAAACACCATGTCACATGTTCCCCTTCCTGAGCGGAAGCCGCACTGTGCTTCAGGGATGACTGTGTTGGAGGCATGGTTAACCAGTCTGTTTAGTATCATGCGGGCGATGATCTTGCCGGCGATGCAGAGGAGAGAGATTCCACGGTGGTTATCGCAGGATGTTTTGTCTCCATTCCGTTTGTAAATGTGGACAATTGAAGCATCCTTGAAATCCTGGGGGACCTCCCCTCTCTCCCAGATAGACTGGAACAGGGCAGTCAGCTTGTCTGTCAGCACCTCGCCTCCATACTTGTAAATGTCAGCCTGGATTCCATCCGCTCCTGGTGCTTTTCCTGACGTTGTCAGCTTCAGGGCCTTCCGGGTCTCGGCCTTGGTGGGAGGGGCAGCTAGCGAGTCATTGACTGGTAGCTGTGGGAGGGCTGCAATTACTTCGTCAGATATGGACGAGTCCCTGTTGAGGAGGGTGTTGAAGTGCTCTGCCCAGCGGGCAAGGATGTCTTTCTTGTCTGTCAGGAGGGTGGTTTGGTCCAAGGCTCGGACAGGGGTTGATCCTGTGACTCTCGGCCCATACACAGCTCGGAGACCATCATGGAAGGTCTTCATGTCGTGAGCATCAGCAGTGGACTGAAGCTCTTCGGACTTTCTCTCCCACCAGGTGTTCTTCATCTCACGTAGCCTCTTCTGTACGAGTTGCCTGGTTTTTAAGAACTGGTTCTTCTTCTTCTGGCAGTCTTTATCGGAAATGTGATCCTGATGCCGTATATAATAATAATAATAATAATGGTATTTATATAGCGCTGGATCTTGTGCAGAGACAAATCAAAGCGCTTTCGCACCAGTCATTCACACGCATGCATAACTCTAAAACTGTAGAAACTAAAGACAAGGAAGGGCAGGCAAGGGAGGCTATTTTGGGAAGAGGTAGGATTTAAGGCCAAACTTGAAAGAGCTGAGTGTGGAGACTTGACGAAGCGAAAAAGGAAGTTCATTCCAATCGCAAGGTCCAGAAACAGAGAGAGAATGGCGGCCAACAGTCGAGTGTTTGAATCTGGGTATGCGTAAACAGAGTGGATCCGAAGCCGATCGTAGTGAGCGAGATGGAGTGTAGAGGTGAAGGCAGCCGCAGAGATAGGAAGGGGCAGTTTTGTGAATGCATCTATAACATAGAGTGCTGATCTTGTACTTTATTCGGTGTGAGACAGGGAGCCAGTGGAGATGTTGCAAAAGAGGAGTGATGTGCTCAGATCTTTTCTTTCTGAGGACGAGTCGGGCAGCAGAGTTTTGTATGCGCTGAAGGGACTGAATGGATGAAGCAGGCAGACCAGACAATAGAGAGTTACAGTAGTCAAGGCGAGAGAGAATGAGAGAAACAAGTCTAGATGTTGCGTCAGTAGGACAGATATTTCCGGACGGCACTGATGCGTCGCGCAGTAGCAGGACTGACATGTCTGACTGATAAATGTTTGCATGGACAGTGTATTGTCAAGGACAACACCGAGGTTCCTGACTGACGTGGAAAGAGGGATGGATGTACTGCCAAGTTTGATTGTGTCAATTGTGATGGAAGACAGTTTTTGTTTAGTTCCTATGATCATTGCTTCAGTTTTGTCCGCGTTCAATTGTAACTTATTTCGAGTCATCCAGTTTTGAATGTCCAGGAAGCAGTTGGATGTTTCTTGCAAGAGCGACAACAATTTTTCAGGGGTATCACTCTTCTGGAGTTGAGTGTCATCAGCATGAGAATGATGACTGATATTATATGCAGTGTGTCCAGGAGCTTGGAGATTCCAGAGTCGTTCTCGTCAAACCAGTCTTTGTGGCTCCTCTGTACAAAGCCGAGTGTGTCAGCTGCTGCTGTGTACACAGCATCTCTAAAGGTGCTCCATACCTCTTCTACATCAGTCGATGTAGGAATTTCTTGGAGAGCTGCTTGGATTTGCTGCTGCAGCACGTCCTTGGTGATAGGGAGGCGGTGAATGTTCAGCTTCCAAGGGGGTTTCTGCCTGGCTGGTTGGAGCTTGCGTGCAAGTCTGATGTTCATCTCGCTGCGCACCAGGCGATGGTCCTCTGCTCCTCTCATGCAGCGTGTAGTGGAAACATCACCTCTGCCGGACAATCACATAGTCCAGCATGTGCCATTGTTTAGACCGGGGGTGCATCCATGTGTTCTTGTCCGCTTGTTGGAAGAGGGTGTTGGTGATGGTCAGTCCATGCTGCGCGCAGAGCGAGAGCAAAAGCAGTCCATTGGAGTTGCGCTTGCCAGTGCCGTGCTGTCCTAGGACTTTTGGCCATGAGGAGAAGTCCACGCCGACGCGGGCATTGAAATCCCCAAGGATGATCAGCCTGTCCTTTCTGTCTACCGCTGAAATGGTGCGGCTGAGCTCCTCGTAGAAAGCTTCTTTGATGTCGTCAGGGTTGGTCATCGTCGGGGCATAGCAGCTGATGACTGTGGAAGCGATCCTCGGACAGCTTCAGACGCAGGGTCATCAGCCTATCGTTTATCCCACGTGGAAGGCTGTCAAGCTGTCATACAAGTTTGGTTCGTATGGCAAAGCCCAGGCCTGAGGTTCTTGGGCTGCCATCTGGCTTCCCAGTGCAGTAGAAGGTGTAGCCCCCTCCAACTTCCTCCAGCTTGGTTTCACCGGCAAACCTGGTTTCGATCAGGGCTGCTATGTCCACCTGGTAGCGATCAAGCATTCTAGCAACGAGCGCTGTGCGCCTTTCTGGTCTGTCGTCTCTGTCTACAAGGGTGCGAACATTCCAGGCACCCAGAGTCAGGGCATGACTCCTGGTTCTTTTTTTCTGTTGTTTTCGACCGCTAGTGTTGGATGTCCAAGTAGGTGCGGTTTCCTACTAGGTACTAGGTGAGGCAGGCTTTGTTTAGGGATCCTTTTGTCTCCCCTTCCCCATGTGGGGAGAGCAGTGCTGTCCCTAAAAAGGGCTGCTTTGACACTGGGAGGATACGGCCGCCGCATCTGCCCCAGTCTACGGCGGACGACCATCACCCCACAGCCGCCTGAGTCGTGACTAGGAACTGCCAGCAGCATCCTCTGCCTGTCCCCATTACCACTTCTCCATCGCCGCAGGGCTTGGGGAAGCTGGGTGTTGAAGGGCTAGCTCGTCGTTCCGACATTAGCCTGGTTGCCTGACGAGCACAGGTGACTTTTTTTTTCTTTTTATAGTGAAGAGGAGTTGTGCAGTCCCTTCCCCACTCTCTCGCCTACCGACGCTCACAGTCCCACAGGTGCAGATACTGCCACGTGTTGGACGGCCTCGGCAGGTGCAGGTTTTTTCTTCGGAGTTCCGTCTCCTAGGAGGACTTCCAGCCAAGGACAAGAGCTCCCGCTGCCTTTTGGTCATCCTCTTCCTTCACAGCCGAGAGGTCTTGTAACGTCATTAAAAGTGCCTCACAGAATTTGTTCTCTTTAGTGTTGCAAGACCATTGGTCGACTGCTGTAATTGATAAGATCAGCCTAACAAGCCCGACAGGCGTTGTGAAAAGAGCAAAGGTGTCGAGGGATCTATATAACTGCCATAGGTCTGCAGAATAAATACAATTAAACCATGTCTAAAGTATTTGGTGGATTAAAAACAAAAACAATTATAAAGTAAAAACTGGAAACGCTGGAAAATCATAGTGTTTAAAAACTGTTGTTGAAACAGCATTCTGATGTACAACATCTTTCACAAAATCCACGATTCTTCTACTGTGTGTTAATGGGGAGAGTTATACCGTTTCTGATACGTTTGTGATTATTGTCAACATTGTGGTCATTTCGCTTGTAATATTTCTGTTGAACTGCAATGCTTTTGTGAACTGAAGTCATATCCGTACTGGTTGCTGGTAGTTTGGTCAATACTTGTCTTGCTGTTTTCTACGTCATACACAAGCATGTGTGTTTTCACATGCACCCACCAAAAATGTCAAATGAAAATGTTTGTTATGTGTCTTTGTGATGTATTGTACAACACAGGTGAAATAGAAATGGGTCTATAATGTGGTGGTTCAGATTTATCTCTGTACTGAATACTGTGGAACATTGTGTATATTTAAATAGTGACGAAGTTTAGTTCTTCTTCGAAAAGTAAGTTAAAACATGGACCAGAATGTCCGTGATGAGTGGAGCAGAGAACGTCACAAGCTGACCAACGACCCGGCACGTCCCTGACCCGCTTCCTTTTACGTGACTTCATGCTGTTGGTGCACGTCGTTACTGACAGGAGTGGCGTGCTTCGTTTTGCTTTGGTTTTGTCAGACTGGGCACAGAGAGAGAGAGAGAGGGAAAAAAGGAGAGCGAGCGAGCGAGCGAGAGAGATTGATTTGATTTGATTGATGATTTATTGTCAAAAGCATTTACAGCCATTTTGACAAGGGGGGATTACAAAAAACAACAACAACTAATTAAGCAAATACCACGAAACACACAGCGCAACAACTGCACGCAAGAAAAGGGTAGGGAAAAAGAACAACAAAAGAGCAAACAACATGTGGACCATCCACGGTCATAATTCATTTGCTTATATAATAATTAGTGAATCCGTTTATTCATTAGCATTAGGGGTCATCTGTATATAATTACGTACCTTTTACTTGATTCTTTTTCTGTCTGTCCATTTTCTAGTGCTTTCTGCCTACAGTTAAGTGCTACGGTAAGAAATTTTGACATAGCTGTTACCATCACTTCGTTCTCGTTTTTTAGCATGTGTTGCATGCGGGTCAAGTCATCAACGGGACTTGATTCTATGTTGAATGGATATCTGTTTCGGATGTGTGCATATGCAGGACAGTGGAATAAAACGTGAATTTCGTCTTCTTTTTCGGAGCCGCACATTGGGCAAGTGCTGTTTGCCTCAGCCTCAGTTAGACACCATACCTTATGGCTCCTCAGTCCGCACGCTCTAAGTCGGAATCGTGTAAGGGTATCTCGGAATTTCTTGGTGGTAATAAATGACAAATATTTTTCTGCGCCAAATGTATCTTTAAACGAGTAGTGCCAGCTGTACTTTTCATTGTGTTCTATTTCTGAATGCCAGTTTTGTTTGTAACAAGAAATCAGTCTATCTTTGAAAACTGCTATGAAGTTATTTTCATACCCTACACCTTGGCATAACCAGACTATACCAAAACCATTGTCGTTCAGAATTTTCTGTATTTTCGATACCCAGTTACTTTTTCCTAGTTCATTTTGTAAATGGAGCATTTCATATGCTTGTCTGCTAATTCTAGTTAAAGGCAGTTTTATTAGTCTGAGCCAATATTTAACACATTTCACTGCAGTTCTAATAAAAAGAGGATACCTGCCTGTCTCCCCATACAACAGCTTATTTGATGAGTGCATAGGCATGTTTTGAAACCGTTTAATTGAAAATGTATGCACCTTTTCTATCTGGCTAATAGGTCCAGTTTCTAGACCCCAAACTTCAGAGGCATACGTAAGTATGGGTTCTATTTGGCTGTCAAATAATTTCCAGAACAGAGCAGGACTGATAGAACCCTGGCGTTTCATGGCGTTGAGGATTTCTATTACTCCTCTTTTACTCTTCCTGCACGGTTCGTCAAGGGAAGTGGTGAGGCAGAGTTTAGTCGTGAATGTCAACCCTAAGTATTTGTATGCATTTGTAACTTTCACTTCAGTGTTACCATACAGCCACTTTTCACTTGACGACAAATATCCATCCATGCGAAACACTACAACGTTTGTTTTAGCTAAATTAACTGTAAGACCTAAGCGATCAGCTTCATGATTTAAAACATTCAGTTGATTCTGCAGGCCTATAGGGGTGCTTGACACCAATATCACGTCATCTGCAAAAAGCAATAAGAAGATTTCTACAGAATTAGGTATCATTTGGATGCCATGTTTACCCATTTTTGATAGTTCAATTGCTAATTCATTGATAAGAAAAGAAAATAGCATGGGACTAAGTAAACAGCCCTGTTTAACTCCTCTTGGACAATCAAAGAGATCAGAATACAAACATTTTTCACGCACACATGCAAGTACAGAAGTATAAATTCCTTTCACAGCTTTGTATAAATGCCCGTGTATACCCGATTTTCTTAAAACATCCCATAATATATTTCTGTCCACCGAATCAAAGGCCTTTCTAAAGTCCACAAACGCAATGTAAAGCTTACTATTATTCTGTAAATATTTCTGTACAAGTCCATACAATGTAAATATGTGATCTACTGTGCTGTAGCCCGCCCTGAAACCTGCTTGCTCTTCGACTATCTTTTCCTCTCTTTCTGCCCAAGCTGTTAATCTTTTGTTCAGAATGTATGTATACGCTTTGCTTATAACGCTGGTCAAAGCTATCCCACGATAGTTGTCAGGTATATTTGGGTCCCCTTTCTTATGGATTGGCACGATTATTGATTTGGACCATTCTTTTGGGAATATTCCATCTTTGAACAACCGGTTAAAAAGTTGAACAAGGAAGTCAATGACATCATCGCTGGCATTCTTTAGCATCTCACTGACGACTTTATCACAACCAGCGCTTTTACCCGCTTTAAGGTTTTTGATACTGTCTATAACCTCCTCCTTTGATATATCATTATCAAATATAGGCTCTGAGCTTTCGTTAGCTTGGTCATAGTCATCAGAAATGTCATCCTCGCGGTTGTCATCTAAGTTACTGAACACCTTTGAGAAATGCTGATACCACTGTTCGCTTGTTATCTGATTATAAATTAGCGATTTACGTGTGACTGTTCTTATTGTTTGCCAAAGTTCTTGTGAGTTCTTGACATTTTGCTTTAGTTTGGACAGTCTTTTTTCGTTATATTCGTTTTTCTTTTTGTTCAGCAAACGTTTATAGTCCTTCCTTTCTGTGACATAAGACTCCTTATCTACTTGTTTATCTGTTCGTCTATATTTCCTCAGCTTTCTTTTCACTAATTTTCTTTTCTGGTCACATTCATGGTCAAACCATGCATTAGACTGTCTATTCTTGCTACTTACAACTTTTATCATGCAAGCAGCTGCTCCGTACAACGCTTTT
Organism: Babylonia areolata; assembly: GCF_041734735.1. Classification (NCBI taxonomy): domain Eukaryota; kingdom Metazoa; phylum Mollusca; class Gastropoda; order Neogastropoda; family Buccinidae; genus Babylonia; species Babylonia areolata. The sequence goes on from NC_134893.1 coordinate 821,808, forward strand.
GTCAGGATATCGACAGATTCATTTACATCAGATTTCATAACCTTTGCCGCGTTATTTAGATATTGTTTAAAGGATGTCGATTGGAGTTCTTCCCGATACGCTTGTAGCAGATCATTTGACCAAACAATTTTCTCTTTGAACCGCTGAGTCACCTGTATTATTCTCCTTTCTTGCTGTATCATACCAGATCAATTCAACTGGCGAATGCCAAGATTCCGTGCGATCAATAACTTTTACATCACATTTACTAGGAAACAGACTTTCGGAAGTAATAAAATAGTCGATAACGCTACTAGCATTTGGTGAAACATATGTAAACTCTCCTCTACTATCCCCTGCACAAAATCCATTCAAAATGACACAGTTTAACATGCAACATAAATCCAGCAGTGATCGACCAAAATTATTGACAGTACAATCCTTAGAATATCTGCAAAAATTATCTTCACAATCAATAGACTTGGATCCTGGTGAGTAGTTTTCCATGTTCAAAACTTCGGCCTGTTCATTACCAGTTCTTGCGTTAAAGAGAGAGAGAGAGAGAGAGAGAGAGAGAGAGAGAGAGAGAGAGAGAGAGAGAGAGAGAGAGAGAACGAACGAACGAACGAACGAAATTTTATTATCACGAGGATAAGGGAATAAGCACAATTGCTCTTTTTACGTCCAGCCCTCTGGGAAAAAAAGTAAGATAAATGCATGCACAACAGCAAATTCTTCACACACAAAAAAGAAGGGAACAAATCCCCTGCTCCCCCATCCACCCACCCTGACAACAACGACAACAGCAACAACAAAAAGGTAAGCATGAACATCACATAATTCAATACATCAACAGGATATGTGAATGGTACAAAGACATGTACAAATGATACATTTATGGAGGAGATAGAGAGTAAGGATGAAGGAAGGCAGGAAGGAAGGCAGGAAGGAAGGAAGGCAGGAAGGAAGGAAGAAGAATAGAAAGAAAGACTGGGTGAAGAAAAGAGAGACAGGCAGACCTGACAGAAGCAGAGACAGACAAAGAGGCATAAACGCTTTGATTATTAATAATCAATGAAATTGTGGTTTATGTTATCATAATAGCGTGGAGCATGTTTGTAGATTTTCCATGAGATATGCATGATATGCTTTTTTAAATACTGAAATGCTTTGAACTGTGTTCACTTTTATACATGTTAACATGTCATTCCATAGGCAACCCCCCCTGAGTAAGAGAGACTGAACTTAACAGATCAATTCTAGGCAGCGGTACAGAAAGCTTGTGTAGATGACGCTGAGTATTAATAACAAATCTATTTTGAAGAGAAGGGGGAGTAAAACCAGACATAATTTTAAACATAAATAGAGCCTTATTATATTTAAGCTTAGTTGTTAGTGGAAGAAGAGAGCCTTATTATATTTAAGTTTAGTTGTTAGTGGAAGAATGTCCAGAGCTGTGTAATCAGAAGGCATCAGTGAAGAGGATTTTAAAAGAACTAATTTAAGTGCTCGCCTATGGAGACTCAAAAGAGGTTTTAGGGTATTTTCACTAGCTGAATCCCATAATGTTGATGCGTAATTAATGTGGGATTCGACATAAGCATTAAAGAATAATTTGCGACAATGATGATTCAAAAAGAGTGAGAGAGAAGGAGAGAGAGAGAGAGAGAGTTTGAGAGAGAGAGAGAGAGAGAGAGAGAGAGAGAGAGAGAAGGGGAAGTATGAGAAAAACAAGAAGAAGTACCTGTTTACAAGGACTGACAGTTTAGGCAAAAGCCTTTATTCCTGACGCTCCTTTTTATTCTATACTGTAAATCGTGTGTACCGTCTGATGTTTTTTTCCTGCAGACTCTGAAACGCTGAGCGGGACTGTCTGTAGACTGTCGTGAACACTTTCCTGGTCTTTGTCGTGCCAGCTGAAGGCAACGTCCAACAGAAAAACAGTAGATGATGTGGTATGTACTGTTTTCATGTTGACCAGTCTGCTGGCTCGCCAAGTGAGTCTGCTGGTGTTTCTGTCTGACTTGGCCTTTTTAGAGGAAACAGAAAGTGAAGTCAGACGTTCTGTTATTATCTGTGGAGACCTGAATGCGAGATCGAAGTTATAGGACCAGCGGAACACAAACCCACAAGGACTCGCCCTTGAAGAAATGATAGGAGGAATTCTTCACAACCCATTGACCACCACAACGCCTTGGAACAAGACAAGGAGACAGTGACAGTGCGATGGACATCGCTCTGACATCGTCAAAATTCAGAGCAGAAATGAGTGTGGAGAGGCTACCACCTCAAGGCAGTGACCACCTCCCGGTTGTTTTCAGTCCATAGAAACCATCAAAAATTAATAAGCCCTGTATGAAACCGGACAATCCAAGTTTGCGAGGCACTCAATTATGACACAACATTGACAGAATTCCGGCAATTTTATCGTCGAATGGAAGGGAAAACCAGCACAACAACAACCACAGATATGTTAGATACTGATGGAACCAAGCTTAAGACAAACGAAGAAAAAGGATCCGTTCTGCTCAAACCGTTGATTCAACAGAGTGAAAAAAAAGCTTAACTGAAAAGAAGAAATATGTTCAGTTAAACCCAAAACGTATGCAGACTGGCCTTGTTGATGACATCACAATAGATGATCTGAATGAAGCAAGAGCAAAATGCAAGGAAAACACTGCTCCTGACCCAAAGCTTGATACACCCGGATTGTCTTGATGTCCTGTTTCCGCGCAGCACTTATGTTTACAGAACCAACTCACAGATCGGGCCATACGTTGGACTGGTTCACCACATGTCACTTTGATGCCACGATTGCGTCAATGACTGTTACTGACAAACTTTCTTCCGACCATTTTGCTGTCATATTCTTGCTTGATATTTCAAAACCTACCAGAACCAAAAAATCCGTTACTCGTCTCAACCTGAAATCCATCGTGCGGCGTTGTATGTGAAAGCCGCGGATAACCTGCACTGTACCCCAGTGTGCAGGTGAGAACACAATGATTTGGGAATATATTTTACTGTAGTATTTTAGCGTATGTGGAATATTGTTATAACATAGTACTACTTGGTTTTCAACTTGACTGTAAGATCATTTATTGGTGTCAAGGTCTTTAGAAGTCATTTCTGTCAATGTCAAGGACAAAATGATATTACGTTTGCTTTCGATTGGATGGATTGTACATGCTGTGATAACAGATACGATGAGAAGAAGCTGGGGTTATTACTATTGTTGCAACTGCTAGAACAGAACAGAATAGAATATAGAATACAGAATAGAATACAGAATAGAATAGAATAGAATAGAATAGAATATGTCTTTATTACCAAGCGTACCGGGGTCATAAGGAATAGGGGGGGGGGAGATAGTACATAAGATACGAACATAAATCGAAAATCATACACAAACACAGATACAGTAGAAATGAGATACATACAAGTGCATATCAATATAAAAACTTGTGCATACTCACGCATGCACACACTGCACACACACACACACACACACACACACACACACACACACACGCATGCACACACACACGCATGCACAGAACAGAAGCTGCATATTACATGTGGTTGGGGTTGATGACTAGATATTCAGGTAGATGGTTGTTGGTTGCACTTTTCTATTTGTCACACTGGATTTGTTCGAGAGACAGGGCATTGACTGCTTTGGGGAAAAAGCTATTGGCGAATCGATTGGTTTTCGTCCTTACACTTCTGTACCGTCGACCAGAGGGGAGCATCTCGAAAATCCCAAAAGCTGGATGTGATTCGTCCTGGTTGATTAATTTTGCTTTTTTGAGTAGCCGCTTGTATGTCTTCTAGAGAAGGTAGATCAGCCCCGGTAATCTTGGTGGCAGTTTTTACGATTCTGTTAAGGGCTGCAGCTTCTGCCTTGGAAATGTTTCCGTACCAACAGTAATAGCAAAGGTTAGCACACTTTCAATGACTGCTCGATAGAAATCAACCATGATTTCTTTTCAAATTCCGAACTTTTTTGAGGCGCCGAAGAAAGTACAGGCGCTGTTGTGCTTTCTTAACATTTTTTTTCCGTATTTTTCTCCCATTTCAAATCGTTGGAAATGATCAGTCCGAGAAATTTAAAGTCGCTGGTGATCTCTAATTTCTTGTCTTCAATGACAAGTGGTATGGGGTCAGATCTGGTCTTCCTGAAATCTAGAATTAATTCTTTGGTTTTTGATACGTTGAGTTCTAAGTTGTTTTGATCACACCAGCTGACAAGTTCATGTACTTCTTCCCTATATTTTGACTCATCACTGTTCGTAATCAGCCCTTCTAGAGTTGTATCGTCGGCAAACATGACCATGGTGTTACATTCATTTTGAGTTACACAGTCATGCGTGAATAGTGAGTACAACAGTGGGGATAGAACACATCCCTGTGGGGTGCCTGTGTTGAGAATGCATGTGGAGGAAGTGAGGTCACCAACTTTAACAACTTGCGGTCTGCATCTTAAAAAAATTAGGATCCATACACAAACTGATTCAGGCAGCGAGAGGTTTTTCTGTTTAAAATATAGTTTTGATGGTACTATTGTGTGGAACGCAGAGCTGTAGTCGATGAAAAGGATCCTGCCATAGCTGTTAGGATTTTCGAGATGTCTGAGGACATGGCAGAGATCTATGCTAATGGCATCTTCAACTGATCTGTTAGCTCAGGCGAACTGAAAGGGATCAAAAGATGGAGGAATGCAGGTTTTTAGGAATTGTAGAATCAAGCGTTCAAATGTTTTCATTACGACTGATGTTAAGGCTACGGGCCGATAATCATTAAGACAACTAGGCTGTATTTTTTGGGAACAGGAATGATTGTTGATTTCTTAAAGCAGTGAGGCACCACACAAGACTGAAGGGACATGTTAAATATGTCAGTGAAGGCACTAGATAGTTGGACTGCACACTTCCTCAAAATGCCTGGTGAGATGTTGCCAGGGCCAGCGACTTGGACTATGAAAGGGGGATTAGGGGTGATTTTGGGTGCAGCCACGTCAGAAGTAGACAGTGGTTTGTCGAATCTGGAGTAGAATGTGTTGAGTTTGTCTGGAAGAGTTCTGTCAGTGCTGTCGACTGTCTGGTGGGTCATTTTATAATCAGTGATGTTCTGCAGTCCGGTCCATACATTCCTAGAGTTTACTAGAGTTCCTATGAGTTAACAATTATAAATTCTTAACAGACAGACGATATCATTATGTGGATGAAGTGCGAGTGTATGCAGTAACTGAGTAAGGTTAGTGAAATTGTATAGGGCACACACACATACACATGTGGCTGACGGGACCAAACGGACAATACAAGACACAACGGATACACCAGCACAAACACGTTCATTAGTAACGCTGAACAGGAAATGTTATTTTTTGGTTTAAAGAGCTTGTGGTGTGGCGCTGGACCAAGGACCAGCAGCAGTAACGAACTAGGGCGCCTCGTGGTTGGCTGCCCAGAGACCCCGAGAGAGAGGCGCCAAGGATTGTGCTGCCTATGTGGACTGGAACGTTTATATTGTCAGTTGTGTGGTGATGTGATATGTGTCGTGCCTTTAACATAGTGTAAGTGTGTGACTGAATGAGAATAAATTCTATTGGTTTTCTTTTAATGTCACTCCCTCTGTGTGTATGTATGGCGTGACAGGTGAGTGAGGATATATTTATTAACACGAGAGCATGCGCTCTGAAAAGGAGTGAGATGTGAATGAATTTAATCATATTTGTTTTTATTCGTGAAAATGGTGCATTTCAATCTTCCGAAAACAAACAAAGTCAAACATATGATCTCATCAGCGAAGACAAACTTCTTTTCTTCTCAAGTTCTCGATGCCACATCCACCAAATCTCTTTACTATATCATGTCAAATCTTTTTGGTACTGCAAAAAAGACTCCTCTTCCTTCTGTCTACACTTTATCTGAACTCCCCAATGTCTTCTCCTCTTTCTTTTTCGACAAAGTCCAAAACATTCGTACCATCTTCGACCAAATGTCTTTCCAACCTGTTCATCATGATCCTGAATTCAGCGGCACTCCTCTCCATTCCTTCAATCCATTGACTGAAACAGAAGTCCATGAAATCCTGAAAGAAATGACAATAAAATAATGTGAGCTTGATCCCATACTAGCCCGTCTTTTCCCAGTGTGTCTCACAGCTTCTCCCCACAATCACTAATATCGTCAACTCATCCCTTCTCACTGGAACGTTTCCATCCACTTTCGAAACTGCAATCGTCCGGCCTCTTCTGAAGAAACCCAACCTTGACGCAAACATTTTGAAAAACTATTCACCAGTTTCTAATCTTCCATTCCTAACTCCTTGAAAAAGCTGTCCTGAAGCAGCTCAACAATCACCTTTGTTTTAACAATCTCATCAGGCTCATGATTCACTTTCAAATCAAGGATGTCATCAGAGGCAACACTGAAGCTTCAAACAGAATAAAGTCTTCAGCAAATTTTACATTTTTTCACATTTATTGTTTAAACATGATTCTAGTGTTTTCCAAAAGTTGTGTGTAATATCACACTGCCAAAAGAGATGGCGGATAGATTCTGTATGCATATTGCAAAAACTACACATATCGTTGTCTAAGTTTCATTCTTTTTAATGACGTGTTTGTACCTATGATTCTATGTACTATTTTCATCTGGAACCATTTGAAATTCGCTAATCTTATTCACTTTGCAAAGCGTTACCTTCCAATCAATTTCTAAGGCCAGTTTTTCTTTCCATTTGTAGCAGCATTTAGGAGCTATATCATTTTTTTTTTTATAAGTATATCATAATACACTTTGTGTCCCTTTCGTGACAGAATATGGCATTTGAAGTGATTTTCGCATGTGTCTTACTAAATTACTATCAAGGCTGATGTTCATGTTTGTAATATACTTTTTTATTTTTTTTTTTATTGATCTAACAAAACTGTTGTAAGTTAAAGAAATTGTTCTTAATTGGTATTTATCAATCTTATGTGTTTATTGATTTGTTTATTTAGTTTATTCATCTCATTTCACACGTTCGGTGAATGCTGTATACATGGCCATGGTTCGCTCTTAAGAATCTGACCAGTCGTTGAGTTTATGCGTAGGTCATGATTTATTTTATTTTATCTGATCTTATTTTGCTGTAGCGAATATGGATCGGTTCATGCACTTCAACACCTCCTTGAAACTGAAAGCGAAACAAAACACGAAAAGGGCACTCCTCTCCATTCCAGTTGCACAAGGCAGTCTGAAGATTTCCTCACCCATGATATCAGGAAATGTGGGGCTTACGGGGTGGATTGTTCACCTCATCTGTTGGTCACTTGGTCAGTTGGTTGTGACCGGTCCACTGGTCTAGCTGTATGTGACAGACCGACTGGCCAACAAACCGACCATCCTTCAGGAACAGAACGACACTGCCATCACAAGGCGCTGGCCACTGCAGCCTTTTCCAGCGTCCCCACACTTTTTACAGTTGTAGAATTTACATACGTCGACAAGAAATACACACCAACGACCCCATTAATGCACAGGCACACACACACACACACACACACACACACACACACACACACACACACACACACACACACACACACACACACACACACACACTCGATGCGCTGAAGACAAAGTATAGTAAAAATGTTAATGCATCTGTGGTAAGCAGTTGAGCTTGCATCATTGTTTCACTGTCAGCAGTTACGTACCTTCTTGCCCAAGCATTTCAAAGAGAATAACTATTCTGCAGAAGATTTATGGAAAGTTATTTCTGACGAGGTTCTGATGGTCGAACTTTCACAGGCATTAGTGCATAGCCCTATTTCTACATTCCTTTAATGTACTTCAGAATTGCGTTAATGGTTTCTTCTTATTATCATTACTGATTGTTACTGTTAAATGAAATTGCATGTTATGCATTTTTTGGTAGTTTTCTACCTTTCCTGTTTTCCTCTTCCCTCTCTCCTTCCCCGTGATGTTTGACCTTTCCTGTTTTCCTCTTCCCTCTCTCCTTCCCTGTGATGTTTGACCTTTCCTGTTTTCCTCTTCCCTCTCTCCTTCCCCGTGATGTTTGACCTTTCCTGTTTTCCTCTTCCCTCTCTCCTTCCCCGTGATGTTTTACGTTTCCTGTTTTCCTCTTCCCTCTCTCCTTCCCCGTGATGTTTTACGTTTCCTGTTTTCCTCTTCCCTCTCTCCTTCCCTGTGATGTTTGACCTTTCCTGTTTTCCTCTTCCCTCTCTCCTTCCCTGTGATGTTTTACGTTTCCTGTTTTCCTCTTCCCTCTCTCCTTCCCCGTGATGTTTGACCTTTCCTGTTTTCCTCTTCCCTCTCTCCTTCCCTGTGATGTTTGACCTTTCCTGTTTTCCTCTTCCCTCTCTCCTTCCCTGTGATGTTTTACCTTTCCTGTTTTCCTCTTCCCTCTCTCCTTCCCTGTGATGTTTGACCTTTCCTGTTTTCCTCTTCCCTCTCTCCTTCCCCGTGATGTTTTACGTTTCCTGTTTTCCTCTTCCCTCTCTCCTTCCCCGTGATGTTTTACGTTTCCTGTTTTCCTCTTCCCTCTCTCCTTCCCCGTGATGTTTTACGTTTCCTGTTTTCCTCTTCCCTCTCTCCTTCCCCGTGATGTTTTACGTTTCCTGTTTTCCTCTTCCCTCTCTCCTTCCCTGTGATGTTTGACCTTTCCTGTTTTCCTCTTCCCTCTCTCCTTCCCCGTGATGTTTGACCTTTCCTGTTTTCCTCTTCCCTCTCTCCTTCCCTGTGATGTTTGACCTTTCCTGTTTTCCTCTTCCCTCTCTCCTTCCCCGTGATGTTTGACCTTTCCTGTTTTCCTCTTCCCTCTCTCCTTCCCCGTGATGTTTGAAGGTGGAATGGCAGACTCTACCAACAGAAGACAAGTGCGTTCCAGATTTATACAGAAGAAAAACTGAAAGCATCAAGTTTTTCTCTGTTGAATTTGAGAATGCTGAAGATGCTTCCTCAGCTGAAGAGCGGAGAGGCGTTGTTGAGACAACCTTTTCTTTTTTTCTTTTTTTTTGGGGGGGGGGGCTGCCCCGTCATCTGCACTGTTCAGTGGCATTACTCCCACGCCGCTCATTTCGAGCCTTACACACACGGTCACATCCAGGTTCGTCTGTCACAGTCCCAGTGCCGGCAGTTCACAGGGAACCATCGATGTTAGGTCGCCAGGAGGCCACACACAAGAGGAGACCCTGCACCGCTGCTTAGTCACGTCGGTGGTGTTCGGTTGTGCCTGCTCTGATTTAACGTACATAGGACACCACCAACTAAACCCCCTGCTGACGACAATAATGGCTTAGTCGCGGAGCCAGACTGAGTGAGCATCTCCCCCAGAGTGGAGACCGCCACTACGTCCCTCCAACGACAGTCCCCCCATGAATCCGCCGACAATGAATACCTTGACAAGACTCACCCCAAGCGCGGGAGTGGAGAGGTATCTAATCCCGCTTCCCCCGTCCCGCCTCTCACACACCCCCTTCCAATATCATGTTTTTGCTTTCTCCAATCACTGACACTTACCCTCTCCATTTTTGACTCACTTGTGTAAACAAAGTCTATGTTTTAACCCGGTGTTCGGTTGTCTGTGTGTGTGTGTCTGTGTGTCTGTGTGTCCGTGGTAAACTTTAACATTGACATTTTCTCTGCAAATACTTTGTCAGTTGACACCAAATTAGGCATAAAAATAGGAAAAATTCAGTTCTTTCCAGTCATCTTGTTTAAAACAATATTGCACCTCTGGGATGGGTACAAAAAAAAAAAAAAAAAAAATGAAGCCTAATTATATGCAAATGCAATTACCGTTATATTTATATTTTTTGTATTCTCTAAACTTGGCACTTTGATCTGATATTCTGAAACAACAACAAGAGCAGTCATTATTTTCATTTTTTGTTCAAACAGGAACTTCTTTTGGAAGTTTTATTTATATTGCAAACGTTTTGGTGCAGATAGCAAAAAAGGGAAATTACTCTAATTAATGCTAGGGGACTTAATTTGCTTTAAACTGATCTTTCTCATCTTAAACATTACATTTTGAAATTATACTCAATACATAAAAAAACTTGGATTTTTTTTAAAGTGCATCACAAGTGAGTCTTGAAGGCCTTGTATATTTTGTACTCGATCTTTTCCACATTCTGTTCTCTCTCTCTCTCTCTCTCTCTCTCTCTCTCTCTCTCTCTCTCTCTCTCTTAGTCCCCTCCCCCTTGCCCCCCCCCCTCCCCTCCACCTCAACCGCCCTCCTTTTTCATTCGAATATGCAGAAATGTCGATTTCTAATTAATAATAACAATCATCATTATGATAGAAATGATAATAATCCAAATAATAATAGTAATAATATCTTAGATGAACAGACTATAAAAAAAATAAACGAACGAACCACGGAGAGGTATCGAAACTGAGGTCTCCTTGAGAGCATGGCCTGAAAGGTCACATAATTTAGGACCTTTTTTATATTGATGGAGAAGGAGGATGAGGATGACGATGATGAAGATGGTGATGATGATGACGATGCTGCTATGGAGGTCCATTTAGGTCTGGGACTACGTGACAAGGCTGTACTCTACGCTTCCTGACAATATGATCTCCCGGCGGGCGTCAACCAGGCCCGAGAGATACAGACACTTGCAGTTGTATGGAAAATACAGCAACACACCCGAAGATGCATCCGTGAAGTGGATGATACTCGACTGTGTGGTCCCGGTCTTCCCATTTAAACAAACAAAAAACAGTTTCAGTTTCAGTAGCTCAAGGAGGCGTCACTGTTTTCGGACAAATCCATATACGCTACACCACATCTGCCAAGCAGATGCCTGACCAGCAGCGTGACCCAACACGCTTAGTCAGGCCTTGAGAAAAAAAAGAAAAAAAAGGGGTGAATAAATTATAGATAAATGCATAAAAAAATAACTACTACCACCACTAATAATATGTATAAGGCGCAAAAGCATGAAGTCAACTATAAGCGTACATAAATAAATAAATGAATAAGTAAATAAATAAGAATTATAATGTAAAAAAAAGTAGTAGTAGTAGTAGTAGTAATAAATAAATAAATGAATAAAAAAAAGACAACAATGATGATAAATAAGCAAATAAATGTAAAACATGGAGACACATTCACACATACACCCTCATATGCATAACAGATATGCACCTAACATGCAGTTTCACAGATATGAAAGCACAGTCAAATACACATAACCGTACATGAACCCCAACCCCCCCCCCCCCACACACACACACACACATCACCCTGCACCTCCTCTACCCCCCTCCTCCACACACTCATTTCTAGGCTACGTATCGCAGCTTCCACGGCACACACACACCCACACACACACACCCCTTCACAACCCCCATCCACAACTCCACAACTCCCCCCCTTCACAACCCCCCTCCACAACTCCCCCACCCCTCCCTTCACAATCCCCCTCCACAACTTCCCTCACCCCTCCCTTCACAATCCCCCTTCACAACTCCCCCACCCCTCCCTTCACAATCCCCCTCCACAACTTCCCTCACTCCTCCCTTCACAATCCCCCTCCACAACTCCCCTCATCCCTCCCTTCACAATCCCCCTCCACAACTCCCCTCATCCCTCCCTTCACAATCCCCCTCCACAACTCCCCTCATCCCCCCCTTCACAATCCCCCTCCACAACTCCCCCCCCCCTTCACAATCACCCTCCACAACTCCCCTCACCCCTCCCTTCACAATCCCCCTCCACAACTCCCGACCCTCCCTTCACAATCCCCCTCCACAACTCCCCTCATCCCTCCCTTCACAATCCCCCTCCACAACTCCCGACCCTCCCTTCACAATCCCCCTCCACAACTCCCCTCACCCCTCCCTTCACAATCCCCCTCCACAACTCCCGAACCTCCCTTCACAATCCCCCTCCATAACTCCCGACCCTCCCTTCACAATCCCCCCTTCACAACTCCCCCCCTCCCTTCACAATCCCCCTCCACAACTCCACTCACCCCTCCCTTCACAATCCCCTTCCACAACTCCCCCCCACCCCTCCCTTCACAATCCCCCTCCACAACTCCCGACCCTCCCTTCACAATCCCCCTCCACAACTCCCCTCACCCCTCCCTTCACAATCCCCCTCCACAACTCCCCTCACCCCTCCCTTCACAATCCCCCTCCACAACTCCCGACCCTCCCTTCACAATCCCCCTCCACAACTCCCACCCACCCCTCCCTTCACAATCCCCCTCCACAACTCCCCTCACCCCTCCCTTCACAATCCCCCTCCACAACTCCCCTCATCCCTCACTTCACAATCCCCCTCCACAACTCCCCTCACCCCTCCCTTCACAATCCCCCTCCACAACTCCCCTCACCCCCCCCCCCTTCACAATCCCCCCTTCACAACTCCCCTCACCCCTCCCTTCACAATCCCCCCTTCACAACTCCCGACCCTCACTTCACAATCCCCCTCCACAACTCCCCTCACCCCTCCCTTCACAATCCCCCTCCACAACTCCGGACCCTCCCTTCACAATCCCCCTCCACAAATCCCCCCCCTCCCTTCACAATCCCCCTTCACAACTCCCCCCCTCCCTTCACAATCCCCCTCCACAACTCCCGACCCTCCCTTCACAATCCCCCCTTCACAACTCCCCCCCTCCATTCACAATCCCCCTCCACAACTCCCGACCCTCCCTTCACAACCCCCCTCCACAACTCCCCTCACCCCTCCCTTCACAATCCCCCTCCACAACTCCCGAACCTCCCTTCACAATCCCCCTCGACAACTCCCATCACCCCTCCCTTCACAATCCCCCTCCATAACACCCGACCCTCCCTTCACAATCCCCCCTTCACAACTCCCCCCCTCCCTTCACAATCCCCCTCCACAACTCCCCTCACCCCTCCCTTCACAATCCCCTTCCACAACTCCCCCCCACCCCTCCCTTCACAATCCCCCTCCACAACTCCCGACCCTCCCTTCACAATCCCCCTCCACAACTCCCCTCACCCCTCTCTTCACAATCCCCCTCCACAACTCCCCTCACCCCTCCCTTCACAATCCCCCTCCACAACTCCCCTCACCCCTCCCTTCACAATCCCCCTCCACAACTCCCGACCCTCCCTTCACAATCCCCCTCCACAACTCCCACCCACCCCTCCCTTCACAATCCCCCTCCACAACTCCCCTCACCCCTCCCTTCACAATCCCCCTCCACAACTCCCCTCACCCCTCACTTCACAATCCCCCTCCACAACTCCCCTCACCCCTCCCTTCACAACACCCTCCACAACTCCCCTCACCCCTCCCTTCACAATCCCCCTCCACAACTCCCCTCACCCCCCCCCCCCCTTCACAATCCCCCCTTCACAACTCCCCTCACCCCTCCCTTCACAATCCCCCCTTCACAACTCCCGACCCCCCCTTCACAATCCCCCTCCACAACTCCCCTCACCCCTCCCTTCACAATCCCCCTCCACAACTCCCGACCCTCCCTTCACAATCCCCCTCCACAAATCCCCCCCCTCCGTTCACAATCCCCCTTCACAACTCCCCCCCTCCCTTCACAATCCCCCTCCACAACTCCCGACCCTCCCTTCACAATCCCCCCTTCACAACTCCCCCCCTCCCTTCACAATCCCCCTCCACAACACCCGACCCTCCCTTCACAATCCCACTCCACAACTCCCCTCACCCCTCCCTTCACAATCCCCCTCCAGAACTCCCGAACCTCCCTTCACAATCCCCCTCGACAACTCCCCTCACCCCTCCCTTCACAATCCCCCTCCATAACTCCCGACCCTGCCTTCACAATCCCCCCTTCACAACTCCCCCCCTCCCTTCACAATCCCCCTCCACAACTCCCCTCACCCCTCCCTTCACAATCCCCTTCCACAACTCCCCCCCACCCCTCCCTTCACAATCCCCCTCCACAACTCCCGACCCCCCCTTCACAATCCCCCTCCACAACTCCCCTCACCCCTCTCTTCACAATCCCCCTCCACAACTCCCCTCACCCCTCCCTTCACAATCCCCCTCCACAACTCCCCTCACCCCTCCCTTCACAATCCCCCTCCACAACTCCCGACCCTCCCTTCACAATCCCCCCTTCACAACTCCCCCCCTCCCTTCACAATCCCCCTCCACAACTCCCCTCACCCCTCCCTTCACAATCCCCTTCCACAACTTCCCCCCACCCCTCCCTTCACAATCCCCCTCCACAACTCCCGACCCTCCCTTCACAATCCCCCTCCACAACTCCCCTCACCCGTCCCTTCACAATCCCCCTCCACAACTCCCCTCACCCCTCCCTTCACAATCCCCCTCCACAACTCCCGACCCTCCCTTCACAATCCCCCTCCACAACTCCCCTCACCCCTCCCTTCACAATCCCCCTCCACAACTCCCCCCACCCCTCCCTTCACAATCCCCCTCCACAACTCCCCTCACCCCTCCCTTCACAATCCCCCTCCACAACTCCCCTCACCCCTCCCTTCACAATCCCCCTCCACAACTCCCGACCCTCCCTTCACAATCCCCCTCCACAACTCCCCTCATCCCTCCCTTCACAATCCCCCTCCACAACTCCCGACCCTCCCTTCACAATCCCCCTCCACAACTCCCCTCACCCCTCCCTTCACAATCCCCCTCCACAACTCCCGAACCTCCCTTCACAATCCCCCTCGACAACTCCCCTCACCCCTCCCTTCACAATCCCCCTCCATCACTCCCGACCCTCCCTTCACAATCCCCCCTTCACAACTCCCCCCCTCCCTTCACAATCCCACTCCACAACTCCCCTCACCCCTCCCTTCACAATCCCCTTCCACAACTCCCCCCCACCCCTCCCTTCACAATCCCCCTCCACAACTCCCGACCCTCCCTTCACAATCCCCCTCCACAACTCCCCTCACCCCTCCCTTCACAATCCCCCTCCACAACTCCCCTCACCCCTCCCTTCACAATCCCCCTCCACAACTCCCGACCCTCCCTTCACAATCCCCCTCCACAACTCCCACCCACCCCTCCCTTCACAATCCCCCTCCACAACTCCCCTCACCCCTCCCTTCACAATCCCCCTCCACAACTCCCCTCACCCCTCACTTCACAATCCCCCTCCACAACTCCCCTCAACCCTCCCTTCACAACCCCCTCCACAACTCCCCTCACCCCTCCCTTCACAATCCCCCTCCACAACTCCCCTCACCCCCCCCCCCTTCACAATCCCCCCTTCACAACTCCCCTCACCCCTCCCTTCACAATCCCCCCTTCACAACTCCCGACCCTCCCTTCACAATCCCCCTCCACAACTCCCCTCACCCCTCCCTTCACAATCCCCCTCCACAACTCCCGACCCTCCCTTCACAATCCCCCTCCACAAATCCCCCCCCTCCCTTCACAATCCCCCTCCACAACTCCCCCCCTCCCTTCACAATCCCCCTCCACAACTCCCGACCCTCCCTTCACAATCCCCCCTTCACAACTCCCCCCCTCCCTTCACAATCCCCCTCCACAACTCCCCTCACCCCTCCCTTCACAATCCCCTTCCACAACTCCCCCCCACCCCTCCCTTCACAATCCCCCTCCACAACTCCCGACCCTCCCTTCACAATCCCCCTCCACAACTCCCCTCACCCCTCTCTTCACAATCCCCCTCCACAACTCCCCTCACCCCTCCCTTCACAATCCCCCTCCACAACTCCCCTCACCCCTCCCTTCACAATCCCCCTCCACAACTCCCGACCCTCCCTTCACAATCCCCCTCCACAACTCCCACCCACCCCTCCCTTCACAATCCCCCTCCACAACTCCCCTCACCCCTCCCTTCACAATCCCCCTCCACAACTCCCCTCACCCCTCACTTCACAATCCCCCTCCACAACTCCCCTCACCCCTCCCTTCACAACACCCTCCACAACTCCCCTCACCCCTCCCTTCACAATCCCCCTCCACAACTCCCCTCACCCCCCCCCCCCCCTTCACAATCCCCCCTTCACAACTCCCCTCACCCCTCCCTTCACAATCCCCCCTTCACAACTCCCGACCCCCCCTTCACAATCCCCCTCCACAACTCCCCTCACCCCTCCCTTCACAATCCCCCTCCACAACTCCCGACCCTCCCTTCACAATCCCCCTCCACAAATCCCCCCCCTCCGTTCACAATCCCCCTTCACAACTCCCCCCCTCCCTTCACAATCCCCCTCCACAACTCCCGACCCTCCCTTCACAATCCCCCCTTCACAACTCCCCCCCTCCCTTCACAATCCCCCTCCACAACACCCGACCCTCCCTTCACAATCCCACTCCACAACTCCCCTCACCCCTCCCTTCACAATCCCCCTCCAGAACTCCCGAACCTCCCTTCACAATCCCCCTCGACAACTCCCCTCACCCCTCCCTTCACAATCCCCCTCCATAACTCCCGACCCTGCCTTCACAATCCCCCCTTCACAACTCCCCCCCTCCCTTCACAATCCCCCTCCACAACTCCCCTCACCCCTCCCTTCACAATCCCCTTCCACAACTCCCCCCCACCCCTCCCTTCACAATCCCCCTCCACAACTCCCGACCCCCCCTTCACAATCCCCCTCCACAACTCCCCTCACCCCTCTCTTCACAATCCCCCTCCACAACTCCCCTCACCCCTCCCTTCACAATCCCCCTCCACAACTCCCCTCACCCCTCCCTTCACAATCCCCCTCCACAACTCCCGACCCTCCCTTCACAATCCCCCCTTCACAACTCCCCCCCTCCCTTCACAATCCCCCTCCACAACTCCCCTCACCCCTCCCTTCACAATCCCCTTCCACAACTTCCCCCCACCCCTCCCTTCACAATCCCCCTCCACAACTCCCGACCCTCCCTTCACAATCCCCCTCCACAACTCCCCTCACCCGTCCCTTCACAATCCCCCTCCACAACTCCCCTCACCCCTCCCTTCACAATCCCCCTCCACAACTCCCGACCCTCCCTTCACAATCCCCCTCCACAACTCCCCTCACCCCTCCCTTCACAATCCCCCTCCACAACTCCCCCCACCCCTCCCTTCACAATCCCCCTCCACAACTCCCCTCACCCCTCCCTTCACAATCCCCCTCCACAACTCCCCTCACCCCTCCCTTCACAATCCCCCTCCACAACTCCCGACCCTCCCTTCACAATCCCCCTCCACAACTCCCCTCATCCCTCCCTTCACAATCCCCCTCCACAACTCCCGACCCTCCCTTCACAATCCCCCTCCACAACTCCCCTCACCCCTCCCTTCACAATCCCCCTCCACAACTCCCGAACCTCCCTTCACAATCCCCCTCGACAACTCCCCTCACCCCTCCCTTCACAATCCCCCTCCATCACTCCCGACCCTCCCTTCACAATCCCCCCTTCACAACTCCCCCCCTCCCTTCACAATCCCACTCCACAACTCCCCTCACCCCTCCCTTCACAATCCCCTTCCACAACTCCCCCCCACCCCTCCCTTCACAATCCCCCTCCACAACTCCCGACCCTCCCTTCACAATCCCCCTCCACAACTCCCCTCACCCCTCCCTTCACAATCCCCCTCCACAACTCCCCTCACCCCTCCCTTCACAATCCCCCTCCACAACTCCCGACCCTCCCTTCACAATCCCCCTCCACAACTCCCACCCACCCCTCCCTTCACAATCCCCCTCCACAACTCCCCTCACCCCTCCCTTCACAATCCCCCTCCACAACTCCCCTCACCCCTCACTTCACAATCCCCCTCCACAACTCCCCTCAACCCTCCCTTCACAACCCCCTCCACAACTCCCCTCACCCCTCCCTTCACAATCCCCCTCCACAACTCCCCTCACCCCCCCCCCCTTCACAATCCCCCCTTCACAACTCCCCTCACCCCTCCCTTCACAATCCCCCCTTCACAACTCCCGACCCTCCCTTCACAATCCCCCTCCACAACTCCCCTCACCCCTCCCTTCACAATCCCCCTCCACAACTCCCGACCCTCCCTTCACAATCCCCCTCCACAAATCCCCCCCCTCCCTTCACAATCCCCCTCCACAACTCCCCCCCTCCCTTCACAATCCCCCTCCACAACTCCCGACCCTCCCTTCACAATCCCCCCTTCACAACTCCCCCCCTCCCTTCACAATCCCCCTCCACAACTCCCCTCACCCCTCCCTTCACAATCCCCTTCCACAACTTCCCCCCACCCCTCACTTCACAATCCCCCTCCACAACTCCCGACCCTCCCTTCACAATCCCCCTCCACAACTCCCCTCACCCCTCCCTTCACAATCCCCCTCCACAACTCCCCTCACCCCTCCCTTCACAATCCCCCTCCACAACTCCCGACCCTCCCTTCACAATCCCCCCTTCACAACTCCCCCCCTCCCTTCACAATCCCCCTCCACAACTCCCCTCACCCCTCCCTTCACAACACCCTCCACAACTCCCCTCACCCCTCCCTTCACAATCCCCCTCCACAACTCCCCTCACCCCCCCCCTTCACAATCCCCCCTTCACAACTCCCCTCACCCCTCCCTTCACAATCCCCCGTTCACAACTCCCGACCCTCCCTTCACAATCCCCCTCCACAACTCCCCTCACCCCTCCCTTCACAATCCCCCTCCACAACTCCCGACCCTCCCTTCACAATCCCCCTCCACAAATCCCCCCCCTCCCTTCACAATCCCCCTTCACAACTCCCCCCCTCCCTTCACAATCCCCCTCCACAACTCCCGACCCTCCCTTCACAATCCCCCCTTCACAACTCCCCCCCTCCCTTCACAATCCCCCTCCACAACTCCCCTCACCCCTCCCTTCACAATCCCCTTCCACAACTTCCCCCCACCCCTCCCTTCACAATCCCCCTCCACAACTCCCGACCCTCCCTTCACAATCCCCCTCCACAACTCCCCTCACCCCTCCCTTCACAATCCCCCTCCACAACTCCCCTCACCCCTCCCTTCACAATCCCCCTCCACAACTCCCGACCCTCCCTTCACAATCCCCCTCCACAACTCCCCTCACCCCTCCCTTCACAATCCCCCTCCACAACTCCCCTCACCCCTCCCTTCACAATCCCCCTCCACAACTCCCGACCCTCCCTTCACAATCCCCCTCCACAACTCCCCTCATCCCTCCCTTCACAATCCCCCTCCACAATTCCCGACCCTCCCTTCACAATCCCCCTCCACAACTCCCCTCACCCCTCCCTTCACAATCCCCCTCCACAACTCCCGAACCTCCCTTCACAATCCCCCTCGACAACTCCCCTCACCCCTCCCTTCACAATCCCCCTCCATAACTCCCGACCCTCCCTTCACAATCCCCCCTTCACAACTCCCCCCCTCCCTTCACAATCCCCCTCCACAACTCCCCTCACCCCTCCCTTCACAATCCCCTTCCACAACTCCCCCCCACCCCTCCCTTCACAATCCCCCTCCACAACTCCCGACCCTCCCTTCACAATCCCCCTCCACAACTCCCCTCACCCCTCCCTTCACAATCCCCCTCCACAACTCCCCTCACCCCTCCCTTCACAATCCCCCTCCACAACTCCCGACCCTCCCTTCACAATCCCCCTCCACAACTCCCACCCACCCCTCCCTTCACAATCCCCCTCCACAACTCCCCTCACCCCTCCCTTCACAATCCCCCTCCACAACTCCCCTCACCCCTCACTTCACAATCCCCCTCCACAACTCCCCTCACCCCTCCCTTCACAACCCCCTCCACAACTCCCCTCACCCCTCCCTTCACAATCCCCCTCCACAACTCCCGACCCTCCCTTCACAATCCCCCTCCACAACTCCCCTCACCCCTCCCTTCACAATCCCCCTCCACAACTCCCCTCACCCCCCCCCCCCTTCACAATCCCCCCTTCACAACTCCCCTCACCCCTCCCTTCACAATCCCCCCTTCACAACTCCCGACCCTCCCTTCACAATCCCCCTCGACAACTCCCCTCACCCCTCCCTTCACAATCCCCCTCCACAACTCCCGACCCTCCCTTCACAATCCCCCTCCACAAATCCCCCCCCTCCCTTCACAATCCCCCTCCACAACTCCCCCCCTCCCTTCACAATCCCCCTCCACAACTCCCGACCCTCCCTTCACAATCCCCCCTTCACAACTCCCCCCCTCCCTTCACAATCCCCCTCCACAACTCCCCTCACCCCTCCCTTCACAATCCCCTTCCACAACTTCCCCCCACCCCTCCCTTCACAATCCCCCTCCACAACTCCCGACCCTCCCTTCACAATCCCCCTCCACAACTCCCCTCACCCCTCCCTTCACAATCCCCCTCCACGACTCCCCTCACCCCTCCCTTCACAATCCCCCTCCACAACTCCCGACCCTCCCTTCACAATCCCCCCTTCACAACTCCCCCCCTCCCTTCACAATCCCCCTCCACAACTCCCCTCACCCCTCCCTTCACAACACCCTCCACAACTCCCCTCACCCCTCCCTTCACAATCCCCCTCCACAACTCCCCTCACCCCCCCCCCCTTCACAATCCCCCCTTCACAACTCCCCTCACCCCTCCCTTCACAATCCCCCCTTCACAACTCCCGACCCTCCCTTCACAATCCCCCTCCACAACTCCCCTCACCCCTCCCTTCACAATCCCCCTCCACAACTCCCGACCCTCCCTTCACAATCCCCCTCCACAAATCCCCCCCCTCCCTTCACAATCCCCCTTCACAACTCCCCCCCTCCCTTCACAATCCCCCTCCACAACTCCCGACCCTCCCTTCACAATCCCCCCTTCACAACTCCCCCCCTTCCTTCACAATCCCCCTCCACAACTCCCCTCACCCCTCCCTTCACAATCCCCTTCCACAACTTCCCCCCACCCCTCCCTTCACAATCCCCCTCCACAACTCCCGACCCTCCCTTCACAATCCCCCTCCACAACTCCCCTCACCCCTCCCTTCACAATCCCCCTCCACAACTCCCGACCCTCCCTTCACAATCCCCCTCCACAACTCCCCTCACCCCTCCCTTCACAATCCCCCTCCACAACTCCCCCCACCCCTCCCTTCACAATCCCCCTCCACAACTCCCCTCACCCCTCCCTTCACAATCCCCCTCCACAACTCCCCTCACCCCTCCCTTCACAATCCCCCTCCACAACTCCCCTCACCCCTCCCTTCACAATCCCCCTCCACAACTCCCCTCCCCCCTCCCTTCACAACCCCCCTCCACAACTCCCCTCATCCCTCCCTTCACAATCCCCCTCCACAACTCTCGACCCTCCCTTCACAATTCCCCTCCACAACTCCCGACCCTCCCTTCACAATCCCCCTCCACAACTCCCCTCACCCCTCCCTTCACAACCCCCCTTCACAACTCCCCTCACCCCTCCCTTCACAATCCCCCTCCACAACTCCCCTCACCCCTCCCTTCACAATCCCCCTCCACAACTCCCCTCACCCCTCCCTTCACAATCCCCCTCCACAACTCCCCTCACCCCTCCCTTCACAACCCCCCTCCAGAACTCCCCTCACCCCTCCCTTCACAATCCCCTTCCACAAACCCCCTCCTCCCTTCACAACCTCCGTCCACAACTCCCCTCACCCCTCCCTTCACAATCCCCCTCCACAACTCCCCTCACCCCTCCCTTCACAATCCCCCTCCACAACTCCCGACCCTCCCTTCACAACCCCCCCTTCACAAGTCTCCGCACACCCCCTCCACCCCCCATACCCCCCTTTCACACACTGTATACAGGACCCCAAACAACAGCTACTGAAAATCAATACAACCAACATGCAAGGTTCCGTTTTGGGACCTATATTTTGTATTTATATTAATGACCTACCCTTATTCATTGAACCAACTTGCGAGGTTTTTGCAGATGGTACAATAATACACACAAAGCAGTATACAATAGAAGTATCTCTCACTCTGCAACAATGTATTAATGATACTCTAAATTGATCTGAACTTAATGATGTGCTTACATCCGAATACGGCGAAACACATTATTACCAAGAGACAAAAGCGTCCAAACCTTTCACCCACCAGTTCACCATTGAACATCAAAGGCGGAATGATTGTGGAAGTCGGTCATCACAGAGTTCTTGGCCTTGTTGTTGATAATAACCTATCATGGTCACAACATATAAAGATGACATGTAAAAATTTATCCTAAAAGATTCATAAACTATCTAGAACAAAACGTTGTCGGAAAATATTTGTTCATGCTTACATAGAACCACTTATAAATTATGCATCAATAATATGGGATTCTACCAGTGAAAATATTCTAAAACAACTTATGAGTTTGTGTAGAAGAGCTGTAAAGCTCATACTTTTGAAATCTTCTTCATTAACTGTCTCTGACTACAAAAAACTTGGGTATGCTGCCATTAAAATGGGAACTCACACACAATAAGGCGCTTTTTATATTTAAGATAATGTCTGGTTTTGTTCCTCCATGTCTAAAACGATTCGTTACAAGCACGATCCGCGACACCAACAAGATCATGGTACCGCTACCTGGACTTGATTTGTTTAAATCTAGTCTCACTTACTCTGGTGGATGTCTCTGGAACAACATCTTATCTAGTTTCAATGTTCATACGTGTCTCAATGTTTTTTGTTGTTTTTTTCCAAAAAAAAAGGTGTCATGACTATCTGGTGGAAAACGTTGCTAATTCTATATAGAAATAAAATATCTGATAGAAAATTTTGCTTTTTCTGTATATGAATTAAGAAATTCATATGACGGTACTGTTCTCAAAGACGTCTTTCTCCCCCACGCTCTGTGTCTTTCTCTCTCTCTGTGCATTTTCTGCACGCACACACCTTATTCTAAAGAGTATGGTTGCGTTTGTGTGTACAATGTTCCTGTTGTCCTGTCCATGCTTTGTAATCAAAGTGAGGAAACGCGGAAAGCACTATGAACACTGACCGGTCAACACGCCAGGCTCAGCCTGTGAGGAAACGCGGAAAGCATCATGAACACTGTCGGTCAACACGCCAGGCTCAGCCTGTGAGGAAACGCGGAAAGCACTATGAACACTGACCGGTCAACACGCCAGGCTCAGCCTGTGAGGAAACGCGGAAAGCACTATGAACACTGACCGGTCAACACGCCAGGCTCAGCCTGTGAGGAAACGCGGAAAGCATCATGAACACTGTCGGTCAACACGCCAGGCTCAGCCTGTGAGGAAACGCGGAAAGCACTATGAACACTGACCGGTCAACACGCCAGGCTCAGCCTGTGAGGAAACGCGGAAAGCATCATGAACACTGTCGGTCAACACGCCAGGCTCAGCCTGTGAGGAAACGCGGAAAGCATCATGAACACTGACCGGTCAACACGCCAGGCTCAGCCTGTGAGGAAACGCGGAAAGCATCATGAACACTGACCGGTCAACACGCCAGGCTCAGCCTGTGAGGAAACGCGGAAAGCATCATGAACACTGTCGGTCAACACGTGAGGCTCAGCCTGTGAGGAAACGCGGAAAGCGAGGTGGGGCCCTTTCATCGAACGTTAGATCTCTAGCTAAGAAAACTGACAAACTTACATGTAACATTCAGACGAGGAGGGACTATAAAAAGTGCTCTGTGTTTTGTTTTACTGAAACATGGCTCAACCCGGACATCCCTGACAGCGCCGTTCAACCACCAGGCGTCACTGTACACACAGCTGACAGCACTGCTGACTCAGGCAAGCAAAGGGGCAGCGGTGTGTTTCCTCGTCAACACACGATGGTGCTCTGACTGTCAAGGTGCTGGCCTTTTGAGGAAGTGTGCAGTCCAACTGTCTTGTGTCTTCACTGACATATTTAACATGTCCCTTCAGTCATGTGTTGTACCACACTGCTTTAAGAAATCTACAATCATTCCTGTTCCAAAAAAAGCAGTCTAGTTGTCTTTTAATGATTATCGTCCCGTAGCCTTAACATCAGTCGCCATGAAAACATTTGAACGCTTGATTCTGCAATTCCTAAAAACTTGCATTCCTCCATCTTTCGATCCCTTTCAGTTTGCCTACAGAGCTAACAGATCAGGTGAAGATGCCATTAGCATAGGTCTCTACCACGTTCTCAGACATCTCGAAAATCCTAACAGCTATGCTAGGATCCTTTTCATTGACTACAGCTCTGCGTTCAACACAATAGTACCATCAAAACTATATTTTAAACTGAAAGACCTCTTGCTGCCTGAATCAATTTGTGCATGGATCCTATATTTTCTAAGATGCAGACCGCGAGTTGTTAAAGTTGGTGACCTCACCTCCTCCACATGTATTCTTAACATATGCGCCCCACAGGGATGTGTTCTATCCCCACTGTTGTACGCACTATTCACACATGGCTGTGCAACTCGTAATGAATGTAACACCATGGTCAAGAACTGCCGACGATACAACTCTAGAAGGGCTGATTACGAACAGTGATGAGTCAAAATATAGGGAAGAAGTACATGAACTTGTCAGCTGGTGTGATCAAAACAACTTAGAACTCAACGTATCAAAAACCAAAGAAGAAGACATACATTATAAGCAAAAAAAAAAAGAGCAAAATCAATCAGCCAGGACGAATCACATCCAGCTTTTGGGATTTTCGAGATGCTCCCCTCTGGTCGACGGTACAGAAGTATAAGGACGAAAACCAATCGCTTCGCCAGTAGCTTTTTCCCGAAAGCAGTCAATGCCCTGTCTCTCGAACAAATCCAGTATGATAACTAGAATTGTACAATCAACAAGCATCTACCTGAAGATCTAGTCATCAGCCCCTCCACATGTAATATGCGGCTTCTCTTGAAACTCACGCGCGCGCGCGTGTGTGTGCGCGTGTGTGTGTATGTGTGTGTGTGTGTGTGTGCACGGGCGCGCGCGCGCGCACACGCGCGCATGTGTGTGTGTGTGTGTGTGTGTGCGCGCGTGCATGTGTGAGTGTGCACAAGCTTTTATATTGATATGCACTTGTATGTATCCCAGTTTCTACTGTATCTGTGTTTGTGCGTGATTTTCGATTTATGTACGTACCTTGTTATGTACTATCCCCCCCCCCCCCCCCAATATTCCTTGTGACCCCGGTACACTTGGTAATAAAGACATATTCTATTCTATTCTATTAATCAAAATAAAATTTTAAAGTAACAAAAACCTTAATTTTGTGAACAATTCAATTTGCATTGACTTACATAGGATTCTCCCAGGGCAAAACTTGATGTTTATGTTGGTCCGAATACAGGTCTTCATAATCGTCTGTGCAAACAAGGCTATAATCACTGTCCATTTTGGCAAAGATAAAATGAATGAAAAACAAAAACAAAAAACAACAATATCAGTATCAGTAGCTCAAGGAGGCGTCACTGCGTTCGGTCAAATCCATATACACTACACCACATCTGCCAAGCAGATGCCTGACCAGCAGCGTAACCCAACGCGCTTAGTCAAGCCTTGAGAAAAAAAAAAGAAAAAAAGAGAAAAGGATACATAAAAATACTACTACTGCTATTGCTACTTTTCATAAGGCGCAAAAGTCAACTATAAGCGCACGCGCACAACCCCCCTCCCCCCTCACCCCCCAACCCCCCCGAAAAAAAGAAAGAAAAACAAATCAAATACACATAAACGTACATGAGCCCCAACACACACACACACACATTATCCTGCACCCCCACCCCCCCTCCTCCACACACTCATGTCTAGGCTACGTATCGCAGCTTCCACGGCACACACACACACACACACACACACGCACACTTACTTGCCCAGCATCGAAAGCCTGCTGATCCAGTGCCAGCTACGCTGGACAGGACACGTTGTCCGCATGACAGACAACAGGATCCTCGGCAGATGCTTTAGTATGGCCAGCTGAAGGAAGGCCACCGCGAACTTGGAAGACCCTGCAAGCGCTTCAAGGACACCTTGAACACAAACCTCAAAGCCTGTGACACAGACATCGCTTCCTGGGAAACTGATGCCCTTGACCGCTCTCGCTGGAGGATGCTGTGCTCTAGTGGCATAAAGACGTTTGAAAACAAGAGAATGCTGGCCATGAAGGAAAGCGTGAGCGAAGGAAGCAGGGCTCAATTTTCCCTTGCAACACCTGTGAGAAGTCCTGTGCATCCAGAATCGGCCTCTTCTCCCATAGGAGGACACACACCGACAGATAAGCCTGCCTGCCTACTCATCCGTTGGTCCGACGGGAGACTCCATCATCAGATGCACGTGCGAAAATTCCCGTGGCAAGTGGTATGGCCTAATTCCAAGGGTCATGAACTCTAACACAGGTGAACATTGCTTGTACGTGACAGTGACATTGTGTGTATCCACCCAAATGTGTCCAAAATGCACACACACACACACACACACACACACACACACACACATGCACGTATACATGCAATGCACACTCTGACGCCCTCACTGTCTCCCACACATAGTGGCACATACACATCTCTCTCTCTCTCTCTCTCTCTCTCCACACACACACACACACACACACACACACACACACACACACACACACACACACACATATATATATATATATATATATATATATATATATATTATATTATTTTTTTGTTAAACAAAATAGGTGTTGGTTTTCAACTTTTTATTTATTTTAGATATATATATATATATATATATATATATATGATAGTCGTGTCCAACTATGACCATCAGAACAGCAGAGGAGGCAACTGCTGTTCCGACTATTTGGGCTAGAATTTGATTATAGTGGAGAGTGTCTTGCCCAAGTTACATCCCCACTCTCTCGGCCAAGAGGGTTTTAGGACAGTCGGGGTTGGGATGGTTCCCAAAGGCCAACTAGCCCACAAGGCTGCAGCACTAAGAACTAATGCACATATAGTGACTCAGTAACATCAAGAGAACAGCTGCTGCCAATCTAATCATCCCATCTACCACGGGATAACAAATGGACATTGTGTTCCCTTCACACACACACACACACACAATGGCTCAGTAACACATCAGGAGAACAGCTACTGCCAACCTAATCATCCCGTCTACCACAGGCTAACAAATGGACCTTGTGTTCCCTTCACACACACACACACACACACACACACACAATGACTCAGTAACACATCAGGAGAACAGCTGCTGCCAATCTAATCATCCCGTCTACCACAGGCTAACAAATGGACCTTGTGTTCCCTTCTGCCTGGATCATTCAATGTTCATGGACAGAACACAGCAAGCGGATTCAACAACAGCTGCATTGTGCCACATATGGCTGTGAGAAACTACATTTACATAGTGATGTCATGGAAGTCATATTTTGCATAGACATACCATCTGCAACATATGGCTGTGAGAAACTACATTTACATAGTAATGTCATGGAAGTCATATTTTGCATAAACATACCATCTCGACACAAAAAGAGAGTTTTCTACCAAAACATCCCTCTTTGTAAATTTCCGTAATTCAGATGGCGCTGCGTTATACCCATATACATTCTCCTCTCCCCTCCCAATGTCAAGTTCACTCAGGAGAGGGGGGGGGGGGAGGGGGGCGGAGTGATTCTGGCCCTAGGCCTGTTTATGCCCCCATCCCCGATTTCTTCTATGATTTGACAACGGGAGTGAAGTAGTTTGGCCTTATGACCATAAACACTCTCCTCCCAATGTTTAGTTCACATAAACGAGGTGGGGGAGGAGGGGGAGGAGGGGGAGGGTGGATTTTGGACATGCACATTTAGCCCCACCCCCCACCCTTGTGTGGTGGAGGTGATTCTGATCCCCTTTAATCCCCCCTCCAAAATCCAGTTCACATAAAGGGGGTGGGGTGGGGGTGGGGGTGTCCGACATCCCCCCCCACGTTCACATTAAGGGCGTGGCGTGGGGGTGGGGGTGTCCGACATCCCCCCCACGTTCACATTAAGGGCGTGGGGTGGGGGTGGGGGTGTCCGACATCCCCCCCACGTTCACATTAAGGGCGTGGGGTGGGGGTGGGGGTGTCCGACATCCCCCCCACGTTCACATTAAGGGCGTGGGGTGGGGGTGGGGGTGTCCGACATCCCCCCCACGTTCACATTAAGGGGGTGGGGTGGGGGTGGGGGTGTCCGACATCCCCCCCACGTTCACATTAAGGGCGTGGCGTGAGTCTGGCCCTGTGATTCTGTTTTCCATCACCACGATCAGAGAAGAGGAATGGAGAAAACTGAACCTTACACCTCATATATACTCTCATTCTGATATCAAGGAGAGGAGGGAGAGGGGGAGGGGTGTTAATTCTAGCCTTATGACCGATTAGACGGCCCCTTTTTCTATTAATAGGATCAAAGAAAAGGATTTGAATAACTCTTGCCTTAATGTTATATAAACCCTCCTCCCAATTTTAAGTTCACATAAGGTGTGTGTGTAGTGGAGGGAGGTGATTCTGGAGCTATGCCCGTTTAGACCCCGCCCCCCAAAAAACAAAACAAAACAAAACAAAACAAAAACAAACACACATTGTTTTTGTAATATTGTGGTCAGAGAAGAGGGGGAAGACATACTGTCCTCCCAGTGTTCAGTTCAGATAAAGACAGGGGAGTGATTCTGGCCCTACATCTATGTATACTGTCCTCCCAGTGTTCAGTTCAGATAAAGACAGGGCGTGATTCTGGCCCTACATCTATGTATACTGTCCTCCCAGTGTTCAGTTCAGATAAAGACAGGGGAGTGATTCTGGCCCTACATCTATGTATACTGTCCTCCCAGTGTTCAGTTCAGATAAAAACGGGGGATTGATTCTGGCCCTACATCTATGTATACTGTCCTCCCAGTGTTCAGTTCAGATAAAAACGGGGGATTGATTCTGGCCCTACATCTATGTATACTGTCCTCCCAGTGTTCAGTTCAGATAAAGACAGGGGATTGATTCTGGCCCTACATCTATGTATACTGTCCTCCCAGTGTTCAGTTCAGATAAAGACAGGGGATTGATTCTGGCCCTACATCTATGTATACTGTCCTCCCAGTGTTCAGTTCAGATAAAGACAGGGGAGTGATTCTGGCCCTACATCTATGTATACTGTCCTCCCAGTGTTCAGTTCAGATAAAGACAGGGGATTGATTCTGGCCCTACATCTATGTATACTGTCCTCCCAGTGTTAAGTTCAGATAAAGACAGGGGATTGATTCTGGCCCTACATCTATGTATACTGTCCTCCCAGTGTTCAGTTCAGATAAAGACAGGGGAGTGATTCTGGCCCTGTGCCCGTTTAGACACCCCCCGCCCCCAAGTTCACATAACACATAACAGGGGCGGGAGGGGAGGGGGGGGGGGCGTGATTCTGGCCCTGTGCCCGTTTAGAACCCTCCCCCGTTCTTCCTTCACTGAGATCAGAAAAGAAGAGAAAAGAAAATCTGGCCTTATACCCCATACACACTCTCCTCCTAATGTCAAGTTCCTATATGGGGGGTGGGTGGTGGGTGGTAATTCTAACCTTATACCCGATTAGACGAATCCCATCCCCCCCTTATATACATTATATATATACTGTTATTAGTATCACAGAAGGTGAGTGAAGTAACTCTGGCCTCATGCCTCCATAAAGTCTCCTTCCAATATCAAGTTCACACAACGTTTGTGGGGTGGGGGGTGTGGGGGGTGGGGTGAGGGAGGGAATGATCCTGGCCTTATATCCATTGTCACGGTCGACACTGAAAACGTTACTTTTCTATTTCGCCATTCTTGGGGAAGACGGCATGGATCCAGCTTTTGAGACGATAGGGTTGCCATACATAGGAGTTTTTGAGTTAGTGTGTCCGTGTGGCAATGTGGCCCATGCCGCTCGTGCGGTCATTATGTTTCTGAGTGGACTGTTGATGGTTCAGATTCGAGCTCCTCTCTCTCTTGCTCCGTCTCCTCACAGACGGGTTTTGAACTGGAAGGCCTTCTGGTGGGTCTGTCCAGTGGTTCCCGGTTCCTCTTCATTGGTTTGAAGAGGAGGGGACGGGCTGTTCGTTCAGCCAGAGTCCTGCCAGGGTCACTGCAGGCCCTGTGCTGACCCGTGTCCTCGTCCGGCCAGGTGGAAGAGGCTGCGTTCCAGTCTCTGGGAATTTGTTTTGACCAGACTGCACCAGATAGCACCAGATTGCACCAGACTGCACCAGGTGTTGCGGTAAACTATCAATTGGCGTTTGGCTAGCTCTGTGTCGCCATGTTTGTTTTATTTTGCACATAAATATAGTCGTTTTGGCTGTGTGCTAATGTATTAAGATTTCCGTGTAATTTCGTACTGTTACGTTATTGCTAGGTATTGTTTGATATTTGTATACTTTGACCAGTACTCTATTAAATCTTTCATGTCAGGTCAGGTCATTAGATCTGCTGCTGGTAACCTGTAATCCAGTACAACCTGTTCAGGGTCGGGTTGCCGGTGACTAAACCGGCATTCCCACCGCTCCCTTCTGGGACTGGTGAGGCGGGTGGCTAGACACCCTTATGGAATTAAAAACGAGATCCATAAAAGGGCGTCGGCTCAGGAGAGCACCGACGGCCATCTAGCTCCACCGTGCTGTGTGCATGCCACACGCAGTTGGCCCCCGGGGTGTGTCTACCCATGCATGCGAAGTCTGGATCCGGCAGAATCTGCGGAAGAAACCTATCGGTTCAACGGAGAGGAAGGCGGTTACAGCAACGCACTGTGGAGTGCAGAGAGCAAGATGAGACACCGAAAGGATATCTTGGTCATCCACTGCATCCGTGCTCATCCTCCAGTCGTTTCGGCTTAGTCTTGCCACTGGAAATTGGTGGACCTGGACGAGAGAGTAAGGTCGACGTTGCGCAACTCTTCACTTTAAACAAACTCATTGCGCAAGTCATCAGTCATCCTTAATGACCTTTCATCCTTCATCATTTCATCACCCCCAAGTCCTGTGGCGACAGGCGAGCGACGAAACGACAGGTGTGGGTACACTGGCAGTCGCAGCCGCAGACCTGCACGCAGGCGGCTCAGGCCATAGGGTCGTTCTTCATCGACAGGAGCAGCGATGGAGCTCGGCAGCCGTCTGAGCGTCTGAGCAGCCCTCTTTAGGAATGCACTGCTCACCTCCCTGGCATGAGGAAGGGGCTAGAAAAGGTGCCCTAAAAATTGCCTGCTCCATATCACCCTGGCCAGCATACCCCGGCTGGCGGGGACCCTACATCAGCGATCGAAACAAAGAAAGAAAAGAAAAAAACAAGGATCGTTCCTCTCACCATTGGTGCTTGGAACATACGGACTCTCCTGGACAGAGATGACGCGGACAGACCCCAAAGGAGAACGGCACTAGTTGCATCAGAACTCGCCAGATACAACATCGACATCGCAGCCTTGAGTGAGACTCGGCTTGCAGGCGAAGGCGAGCTCAATGAACGGGGATCTGGTTACACCTGGAGTGGACGAGGAAGCGAAGAGCGACGTGAGGCTGGCGTTGGTTTTGCAGTAAAAACAGCACTTGTCAGCCAGCTAGCTGGAATCCCAAAGGGAGTCAACGATAGGCTTATGACCATGAAACTCCCACTGGCATCTGGCCAGAAGCACCTCACCATTGTCAGTGCCTACGCCCCAACCATGACCAACCCGGATGAAGCGAAGGCGAAGTTCTACGAGGACCTTCACTCTGTCATTGCTGCTATCCCGAAAGCAGACAAGCTCATCATTCTTGGGGACTTCAATGCTAGAGTTGGCTCTGACTACATCTCCTGGAATGGAGTGATTGGAAAGCACGGCGTGGGCCACTGCAACCCAAATGGATTGCTTTTACTTCAGACCTGTGCAGAGCACGAACTGCTGATAACCAACACAGTTTTCTGCCTCCCTACCCGTAACAGGACGTCATGGATGCAACCTCGCTCAAAGCATTGGCATCTCATCGATTACGTCATCGTCAGAAAAAGGGATAGGCAAGATGTACGTGTGACAAAGACCATGTGCGGCGCCGAGTGTTGGACAGACCATCGCCTTGTAGTCTCGAAGCTGAATATTCGAATCCAACCCAAGAGACGCCCTCAAGGCCAGAAGGCTCCAAAACGGCTCAACATCGCTAAGCTGAAAAAACATTACCATCAAACAGTCCTTTGTGGAGCTGCTGGAAGATCGTCTGGAATCCACCTCTCTGGACAACCAGAATGTGGAGTCTGACTGGAGGAACCTGCGCGAGCTGATCTATAGTACAGCTTCAGAGACCCTGGGACCCATGACCAGAAAGCACAAAGACTGGTTTGATGAAAACTGTGATGAAATCAAACAGCTTCTGGATGAGAAACGCCGTCTGCATCAAGCCTACCTGAGCAACCCAAAGTCCACATCAAAAAAGGATGCGTACAATGCCATCCGCAGGACTGTTCAGCAAAAGTTACGCCAGATGCAGGATAAGTGGCTGAGTGACAAAGCTGATGAGATCCAGGGATATGCTGACAGGCACGATATGAAGAGGTTCTATGATGCCTTAAAAGAAGTCTACGGCCCCACATCCTCAGGATCATCCCCCCTCAGTGCAGATGGGAATACCTTGATAAATAAATAAATGATGAAGCCATAGACCGTCTCCCACAAGTCCCCATCAACGAAGCACTGGATGATCCGCCAACACCTCTTGAGACCCAGAAAGCAATCCGTCTGTTATCCAGTGGCAAAGCACCTGGCTCAGACTCCATACCAGCAGAGGTCTACAAGGGTAGAGGCACTGTGCTGACTGAGAAGCTCCATCAGCTGTACTCACTCATGTGGAAAGAAGAGACGATCCCCCAGGATTTCAAAGATGCATCTATCATTCACTTGTACAAGCGAAAGGGGAACCGGCAAGCCTGTGATAACCATCGGGACATTTCCTTGCTCTCCATCGCAGGCAAGATACTTGCCAGGATCCTACTAAACCGCCTCACAGCACACCTTGACCAAGGTCATTTGCCTGAGAGCCAATGTGGATTCCGGAAAGAGCGCGGAACCACCGACATGGTGTTTGCTGCAAGGCAGCTGCAAGAGAAATGTCAGGAGCAAAATGCTGATCTGTTCTCCACCTATGTCGACCTCACTAAGGCCTTCGACACCGTGAGTAGAGAGGGACTGTGGAAGATCATGGCCAAGTACGGATGCCCTCGGAAATTTATTTCCTTGGTCAGCCAATTCCATGAAAGCATGCAGGCTCGAGTCCAGGACAATGGCGAAACATCTGCTCCTTTTCCTGTCACAAATGGTGTCAAGCAAGGCTGCGTCCTGTCTCCAACACTGTTCAGCCTCATGTTCTCTGCAATGCTTACTGATGCCTTCAGAGATGGCGATGTTGGAATCACCACACGCCCCGTCCCCCCCAATCACCCCACGCCCCGTCCCCCCAAATCATCACACGCCCCGTCCCCCCCCCAATCAACACACGCCCCGTCCCCCAAATCACCCCACACCCCGTCCCCCAATCACCCCACACCCCGTCCCCCAATCACCTCACACCCCGTCCCCCAATCACCTCACACCCCGTCCCCCAATCACCCCACGCCCCGTCCCCCAATCACCACACGCCCCGTCCCCCAAATCACCCCACGCCCCGTTCCCCAATCACCACACGCCCCGTCCCCCAAATCACCCCACGCCCCGTTCCCCAAATCACCCCACGCCCCGTCCCCCCCCCCCCAATCAACACACGCCCCGTCCCCCAAATCACCCCACGCCCCGTTCCCCAAATCACCACATGCCCCGTCCCCCCAAATCACCCCACGCCCCGTCCCCCCCCCAATCAACACACGCCCCGTCCCCCCAAATCACCACATGCCCCGTCCCCCCAAATCACGACACGCCCCGTCCCCCCAAATCACCACATGCCCCGTCCCCCCAAATCACGACACGCCCCGTCCCCCAATCACCCCACACCCAGTCCCCCAATCACCACACACCCCGTCCCCCAATCACCACACGCCCCGTCCCCCAATCACCCCACGCCCCGTCCCCCAATCACCACACGCCCCGTCCCCCAATCACCACACACCCAGTCCCCCAATCACCACACACCCCGTCCCCCAATCACCCCACGCCCCGTCCCCCAATCACCCCACGCCCCGTCCCCCCAAATCACCCCACGCCCCGTCCCCCAATCACCCCACGCCCCCGTCCCCCAATCACCCCACGCCCCGTCCCCCAATCACCACACGCCCCGTCCCCCAATCACCACACACCCCGTCCCCACCCCCAATCACCCCACGCCCCGTCCCCCAAATCACCCCATGCCCCGTCCCCCAATCACCCCACACCCCGTCCCCCAATCACCCCACGCCCCGTCCCCCAATCACCCCACGCCCCGTCCCCCCCCCAATCAACACACGCCCCGTCCCCCCAAATCACCACACGCCCCGTCCCCCCAAATCACCACACGCCCCGTCCCCCCCAATCACCCCACGCCCCGTCCCCCCAAATCACCACACGCCCCGTCCCCCCCCCCCCAATCAACACACGCCCCGTCCCCCCAATCACCCCACACCCCGTCCCCCAAATCACCCCACACCCCGTCCCCCAAATCACCCCACGCCCCGTCCCCCAAATCACCCCACACCCCGTCCCCCCCCCAATCACCCCACACCCCGTCCCCCAATCACCCCACACCCCGTCCCCCAATCACCCCACGCCCCGTTCCCCCCCCCCCCCCAATCACCCCACGCCCCGTCCCCCCCCCCCCCAATCACCCCACACCCCGTCCCCCAATCACCCCACACCCCGTCCCCCAATCACCCCACGCCCCGTTCCCCCCCCCCCCCCAATCAACACACGCCCCTTCCCCCACAGTCACACACACGCCCCGTCCCCCACAGTCACACACACGCCCCGTGCTCCCAAATCACCACACGCCCCGTCCCCCCAAATCACCACATGCCCCGTCCCCCCAAATCACCACACGCCCCGTCCCCCACAGTCACACACACGCCCAGTCCCCCGAAATCACACACACACCCCGTCCCCCCCAATCACCCCACGCCCCGTCCCCCGAAATCACACACACACATCACCTTCTGTGAACTTGATATTGGGAGGACAGTTTATACAGGCATCAGTCCAGCATCACTTCACTCCCCCTTTCTGATCCTCGTGATAGAAAGAAAAAATAAGTGGTGTGAGGGGGGAGGGGGCAATGTCTAAACGGACATATGTCCAGAGTCACCCACCCCCACCTTATAGGAACACACACACTTGCTTTTGCATGCACTAACATAACCAAACCTCCAAACCATAGATACTCGCACACATGCACAGACACATAAACACTCTCTCTCTCTCACACACACACCACCCAACGAACCCAACCCACCCACATAAAGTAAAATGCATTTGTGGCTTTCATCACTCTTACAAATAATCAGCTTGTTGAGTTTTGTAAGTAAATAATAGTTTTGTTCAGTCACATAGCATACACACGGAACAGCTTGTGTTTGTGTCCAACTTTTATTGGATACTTTGGAGAGCGTTGTTAATCAGCTTGTCTTTGTGTCCAACTTTTATTGGATACTTTAGAGAGTGTTGTTAATCAGCTAGGTGAAAGAACAAATGATTATGGGATTTAATGTTAATTACTAAAACAAGACTAGTCATTGTTAATGTACTATGGACTACTTTTGTTACGAAACACAACACTGTTTTTCCAACTGAACAACCCAGTCCAAGAATAACAGTCTGTGTTGAACCAGTACATTGAGCACAGTTGGGAAGAAGGTGGCCGAGTGATAAAGATGCTGATCTGCAATACAGTGTCTGTGAGGGTCTGGGGTCCATTCCCCGTCTCGCCCTTCCTGCCCAGTTTGACTGGAACATCAAACAGAGCGTTTACTTCTTCAGGATGGACGATAAATTGAGGTTCCATCTGCAGCACACATTCGGCACACTGAAAAAGAACCCATGGCAACAAAAAGTGTTGTACTTTGGAAGAAAACCACTTTGCTAAATGCATGCACTCAAGGTCTGCCAAGTGTGCTGGGTTATGCTGCTGTCCAGCATCTGCCTTGCACATGTGGTGTAGCATTTGTAGATTTGTTCAAATGCAGTGGCACCTCTTTGAGAAACTGAAACTGAAAGCTGGGTTGGCAGTACGTGGCATTTATAGTTTCCAGACATCAATATTGGGAGAGATACGGGCAGCCGAAAATCTTTAACATATTTTCAAAGCATGAATCTCTCTCTCTCTCTCTCTCTCTCTCTCTCTCTCTCTCTCTCTCTCACACACACACACACACACACACACAAATGTATATATATATATATATATATATATATATATATATATGCACACACACAGACATATATGAATATATATTATATGCACACACACACACACACACACACACACACACACACACATATATATATATATATATATATATATATATATATATATGTGTGTGTGTGTGTGTGTGTGTGTGTGTGTGTGTGTGTGTGTGTAATGGAGTCTCCCGTCGGACCGACGAACGAGTAGGCAGGCAGGCTTATCTGTCGGCGGTGTGTGTCATATGGGAGAAGAGGCCGATTCTGGATGCGCAGCACTTCCCACAGGTGTTGCAAGGGAAAACGTCTCCAGAAGTTGAGCCCTGCTTCCTTCGCTCACGCTTCTCCTTAATGGCCAGCGTTCTCTTGTTTTCAAACGTCTTTATGCCACTAGAGCACAGCATCCTCCAGCGAGAGCGGTCAAGGGCATCAGTTTCCCAGGAAGCGATGTCCATGCCACAGGCTTTGAGGTTTGTGTTCAAGGTGTCCTTGAAGCGCTTGCAGGGTCTTCCAAGTTTGCGGTGGCCTTCCTTCAGCTGGCCATACAAGAGCATCTTCGGGATCCTGCTGTCTGTCATGCGGACAACGTGTCCTGTCCAGCGTAGCTGGCACTGGATCAGCAGGCTTTCGATGCTGGGCATACCGCTCATCTCTAGGACCTGGAGGTAGGAGACCCTGTCTTGCCACTTTATGCCGAGGATCTTTCGTAGGCATCTCTGGTGAAACTGCTCAAG
This sequence comes from Babylonia areolata, assembly GCF_041734735.1. Taxonomy (NCBI): domain Eukaryota; kingdom Metazoa; phylum Mollusca; class Gastropoda; order Neogastropoda; family Buccinidae; genus Babylonia; species Babylonia areolata. The sequence continues at coordinate 858,703 of NC_134893.1, forward strand.
TTGTTGAATGTGACGGCGATACGTCGTCCATGTTTCACAGCAGTACAACAAGGTGGTCAGCACAACAGTTCTGTAGGTTTTGATTTTGGTGCTGATCCTAATGCCTTTGTTGTTCCACAGCCTGTTGTTGAGTCTGCCAAAGGTGGAGCTGGCCTTGGCGATGTGCAGCGCCCCTTCTGCATCAAGGGCTCCGTTGCTGCATAGGGTGCTGCCCAGGTAGCAAAACTTGTCGACTGACTTGATCTGTGTGTCATCGATCTTGATTGCAGGTGGGGGGGAGGCACTGGCGTTCTGTGAGCTAGTTGGTTGGTACATGGACTCGGTCTTGCTGAAGCTGATGGTGAGTCCAAAGCGCCTGCAGGAAGTTGAGAACCTGTCCATAATGAACTGCATGTCCGCATGGGTGTGTGCAGCAAGTACGCAGTCATCAGCGAAGAGGAACTCTCTCAACAGTGCCTCAAACACCCTGGACCTGGCGTGGAGTCGCCGCAAGTTGAAAAGTTTGCCATCTGTGCGAAACTGGATGTAGATGCCCCGGTCACAGTCTTGGAAGGCGTCAATCAGCATGGCAGAGAAGAGAATGGAGAACAGTGTTGGTGCCAGGACGCAGTCCTGCTTCACTCCATTTACCACAGGGAACGGATCCGACATATCAGTATTTTCCTGTACTCTCGCCTGCATGCCATCATGGAATGACGCAATCAGCTGGATTAGGCTCTCTGGGCAGCTGAACTTTAGGAAGATCTTCCACAGACCTCGGCGGTTCACCGTGTTGAAGGCCTTAGGTCTAGAAAGACCATGTGGAGCTCCTTGTTCTGCTCACGGCACTTCTCTTGCATCTGGCGAACGGGGAACACCATGTCACATGATCCCCTGCCTGAGCGGAAGCCACACTGTGCTTCAGGGATGACTGTGTTGGAGACATAGTCAAACAGTCTGTTCAGTATGATGCGGGCAAAGATCTTGCCGGCGATGCAGAGGAGAGAGATTCCACGGTGGTTGTCACAGGATGTTTTGTCTCCCTTCCGTTTGTAAATGTGGACAATTGAAGCATCCTTGAAATCCTGGGGGACCTCCCCTCTCTCCCAGATAGACTGGAACAGGGCAGTCAGCTTGTCTGTCAGCACCTCGCCTCCATACTTGTAGATGTCAGCCTGGATTCCATCCGCTCCTGGTGATTTTCCTGACTTTGTCAGCTTCAGGGCCTTCCGGATCTCGGCCTTGGTGGGAGGGGCAGCTAGCGAGTCACTGACTGGTAGCTGTGGGAGGGCTGCAATTACCTCGTCAGATATGGACGAGTCCCTGTTGAGGAGGGTGTTGAAGTGCTCTGCCCAGCGGGCAAGGATGTCTTTCTTGTCTGTCAGGAGGGTGGTCTGGTCCAAGGCTCGGACAGGGGTTGATCCTGTGACTTTCGGCCCATACACAGCTCGGAGACCATCATGGAAGGTCTTCATGTCGTGAGCATCAGCAGCGGACTGAAGCTCTTCAGACTTTCTCTCCCACCAGGTGTTCTTCAGCTCACGTAGCCTCTTCTGTACCACTTGTCTGATTTGCAAGAACTGGTCCTTCTTCCTCTGGATTTCTTGGAGAGCTGCTTGGATTTGCTGCTGCAGCACGTCCTTGGTGATAGGGAGGCGGTGGATGTTCAGCTTCCTAGGGGGTTTCTGCCTGGCTGTTTGGAGCTTGCGTGCAAGTCTGATGTTCATCTTGCTGCATACCAGGCGATGGTCCGACCAACAGACTGCTCCTCTCATGCAGCGTGTAATGGAAACATCACCTTTGTCCCTCTGCCGGACAATCACATAGTCCAGCATGTGCCATTGCTTAGAGCGGGGGTGCACCCATGTGTTCTTGTACTTGTCCGCTTGTTGGAAGAGGGTGCTGGTGATGCTCAGTCCATGCTGCACGCAGAGCGAGAGCAAAAGCAGTCCGTTGGAGTTGCGCTTGCCAGTGCGGTGCTGTCCTAGGACTTTTGGCCATGAGGAGAAGTCCACGCTGACGCGGGCATTGAAATCCCCAAGGATGATCAGCCTGTCCTTTCTGTCTACCGCTGAAATGGTGCGGCTGAGCTCCTCGTAGAAAGCTTCTTTGATGTCATCAGGGTTGGTCATCGTCGGGGCATAGCAGCTGATGACTGTGGAGAAGCGATCCTCGGACAGTTTCAGACGCAGGGTCATCAGCCTATCGTTTATCCCACGTGGAAGGCTGTCAAGCTGTCGTGCAAGTTTGGTTCGCATGGCAAAGCCCACGCCTGAGGTTCTCGGGGTGCCATCTGGCTTCCCAATGCAGTAGAAGTTGTAGCCCCCTCCAACTTCCTCCAGCTTGGTTTCACCGGCAAACCTGGTTTCGCTCAGGGCTGCTTTGTCCACCTGGTAGCGATCAAGCATTCTGGCAATGAGCGCTGTGCGCCTTTCTGGTCTGTCGTCTCTGTCTAAAAGGGTGCGAACATTCCAGGCACCCAGAGTCAGGGTATGACTTCTTGTTTTTTTCTTCTGTTGTTTTCGACCGCTAGTGTTGGATATCCAAGTAGGTGCAGTTTCCTACTAGGTACTAGGCGAGGCAGGCTTTGTTTAGGGATCCTTTTATCTCCCCTTCCCCGTGTGGGGAGAGCAGTGCTGTCCCTAAAAAGGGCTGCTCTGACACTGTAGGAGGATACGGGCGCCGCATCTGCCCCAGTCTACGGCGGACGACCATCACCCCACAGCCACCTGCATGCAGAGTCGTGACTAGGAACTGCCAGCAGCATCCTCTGCCTGTCCCCGTTACCACTTCTCCATCGCCGCAGGGCTTGGGAAAGCTGGGTGTTGAAGGGCTAGCTCGTCGTTTCGACATTAGCCTGGTTGCCTGACCAGCACAGGTGACTTTTTATTTAGTGAAGAGGAGTTGTGCAGTCCCTTCCCCACTCTCTCGCCTACCGACGCTCACAGTCCCACAGGTGCAGATACTGCCACGTGTAGGACGATCTCGGCAGGTGCAGGTTTTTTCTTCGGAGTTCCGTCTCCTAGGAGGACTTCCAGCCAAGGATAAGAGCTCCCCTTGCCCTTTGGTCATCCTCTTCCGCCTTCACAGCCGTTGGGAAAGGTTTCCTCCTCCGCCTGGTCCGTCATTGGGAGACTTCACATGTGGCAGGTAGTACTGGGTTACATGGTACCAGTAGCAAGGGCTATGCCCCTGACCTGACCAAATATATCTATCTCTCTCTCTCTCTCTCTCTCTCTCTCTCTCTCTCTCTCTCTCTCTCTATATATATATATATATATATATATATATATATATACAAACATATGTACATACATATCAGAAAAACACACTAAGGCCAGAATTTCTCCCCTACTCCTCTCTGATCATATATTACAAGCAGGGTGTGGAGGGTGGGTGTCTACACGGGCACGGAGCCAGAATCACTCTCCACCTGTAAACATCCTTTGCACAAGAGGCATGTATCACAGACAGGTGGGGTGAATTCAGCCCAGAATCACTCTCCACCTGTAAACACCCTGTGCAGAAGAAACATGTATCACAGACAGGTGGGGTGAATTCAGCCCAGAATCACTCTCCACCTGTAAACACCCTGTGCAGAAGAAACATGTATCACAGACAGGTGGGGTGAATTCAGCCCAGAATCACTCTCCACCTGTAAACACCCTGTGCAGAAGAAACATGTATCACAGACAGGTGGGGTGAATTCAGCCCAGAATCACTCTCCACCTGTAAACATCCTTTGCACAAGAGGCATGTATCACAGACAGGTGGGGTGAATTCAGCCCAGAATCACTCTCCACCTGTAAACACCCTGTGCACAAGAAACATGTATCACAGACAGGTGGGGTGAATTCAGCCCAGAATCACTCTCCACCTGTAAACACCCTGTGCACAAGAGGCATGTATCACAGACAGGTGGGGTGAATTCAGCCCAGAATCACTCCACACCTCTTCTATTTTCACTCCCCTGGAGTGATTCTGGCTCACTACTATAGTGTCTGAATGGACTCCCCGGCGGGTAAGTTAAGGCACGTGCCTAAATTCACTGCCCCTATCGGACAGGAAGGTTGAAATAGGCACGTGCCTACGATTCCGGATCATAGGGGGGAGGGAGGTGGGCGGGGAGGGAGGGGGGGCAGTCTGGATTTACTCCCCGGGGGAGTGATTTCGGGAGGGGAGTGGTTACGGACCATTACACCGGAACTGGAAGCCAGCAGACAACTCCACCCACTGACTGGTGCGCCAACTGAGGCAGCTATAAAAAAAAAATGAAAAAATGAAAAAGCTTAATTAAAAAACCCCACCCGCACCAGTACACCTACCTATACGATAGTACTTGTGATACTTTTTCAGTGTGTTTTATCTTCTTCACTGACAGAAACCCGCGACAGCTGGACTTGTACTTTGTTGTCAGCCTGACTGGCTGAGTCAGTGTTGACACCACCCTGTCAAATAAACAAAACAACGCAATAACAACAATAGCATTAATTCGGGTTTTCAGCTTTTTCATGCTGATATACACTGCGGCAGGTGGCCTTGTCTGTCGTGAAGGCGGCAGATAAAAGGACACAAAAAGCACGTGCACCAGTTAGTGTTGCCACGACAGTGTCGCAGAGGTGAACGAAACTTGAAGCAGTTTTCTGAACGATTCACACTCGTCGACCTTTCGTTATATCGGCTGTGTTGTGGGTCTGCACTTCCGCTCTTGCTCCACCAGGCACGCACGCACACACACACACACACACACACACACACACCAGCGCACGGAGTAAACAAAAAAACAAAGAAAAAACAAAACAAAAAAAGAGGAAAGAAAGAAAAAGAACCGTGTTTAAAGAGAAAAATCTGACAGTGATGCTGACATGTATGTATCTATTGGACCACTGCTTCATTCATCATTTGGGTCAGGTTTTGTGCGTACCTGTGTTGTGTGATTGTGTTACACGTGTGTTTGTAAAACGGGATGAGGGTGAAGGAATCATGCACAAGCATGTATGTTTGCATCTCTGTTTGTGAAAGACAAAATCAGGTGTGTATTTTGTTTGTATCTCTATAGATTTCTGTTTTTTCTTTCAGGTTTACTTTCTTTTTCCTTTTTTCGAATGGCTCCATTTCATAAAGCAGTTGCTGCTTGTTCAGTGTTTGATCATGACGTGAAAGGAGGACTGTGGCAGAATGGTTAAGACACTCATCTGCCAACACACAGTCCGTGAGGGTCTGGGTTCCAATCCCACTCTCCCCCTTTCTTTCCAGTTTGACTGGAAAATCAGACTGGGCGTCCAGTCATTCGGATGAGACGATAAACCGAGGTCCCGTATGCAGCACGCACTTGACACGCACTGAAAAAGATCCCATGGCAACGAGTTTTCTTCTGTGGCAAACTTGGGAAGAAGAAATCCACTGACAGGTACACAGTTATATATATATGAACTCCAGGCCTGACTCAGGTACACAGTTATATATGTATGAACTCCAGGCCTGACTCAGGTACACAGTTATATATGTATGAACTCCAGGCCTGACTCAGGTACACAGTTATATATGTATGAACTCCAGGCCTGACTCAGGTACACAGTTATATATGTATGAATTCAAGACCTGACTCAGGTACACAGTTATATATGTATGAACTCCAGGCCTGACTCAGGTACACAGTTATATATGTATGAATTCAAGACCTGACTCAGGTACACAGTTACATATGTATGAACTCCAGGCCTGACTCAGGTACACAGTTATATATGTATGAACTCCAGGCCTGTCTCAGCGCGTTGGGTTATGCTGCTGGTCAGGCGTTTATGGATTTGTCGGAACGCAGTGACGCCTCCTTGAGAAACTGAAATGAAATTTTTGATCTGACTTGTTCCGAAAGTCTTCCACCTCAAACAGTTGTTCACACAGCTGCAGTTCAACTGACAGGCTGGGCAGATGTAGTTTTCTTTCTTTTTTATGCCATCATTTTCCCACCATTTTGTTTGTGTCGTAAATATCATACACTTTGAAAAGGAAAGAGATTACAAATGAAAAGAATATGATCGGTCGAAGTAGGAGCTCAGAAACAACAAGTCAAACCTGTATGATTGTCCAATGCTTTAGAAGCGCTCTGAAAACAAGATCTGAAAAACAAGCCAAACTTGTATGATTGTCCGACGCTCTGAAAACAAGATATGAAAAACAAGCCAAACCAAACTGATTGTCCAGTGCTTTGGAAGCAGGAATAGGTGAACGCCAGCACTGACCGTTGTAGCTTAGAACACCAGACTGCTCCTGGAAGGGAAACTTGCTAAAGGAAACAAAGAACTGTGATCCATGGCTCCCCCGGAGCTGGCGAAGGGACGTGCCACAAGCAGACATGGAGACCTGCCACATGGAGACCTGCCACATGGAGACGTGCCACATGGAGACGTGCCACATAGAGACGTGCCACATGGAGACCTGCCACACACGTGCTGCACGGACCAAGAAGTTGTCATCTCCGGAATCTCTGGCCGTCTGCCGGAATCGGACAACATGGAGGAATTCCGACAGCACCTGATGAATGGAGAGGACATGGTGACTGAGGATGATCGTCGATGGCAACCAGGTGGGTGTTGGTCCTTGTGCATTTTATTTATTTATCTATGTTCTTGTGTGTGTGTGTGTGTGTGTGGGGGGGGGTGGAGGTGGGGGGAGTATTTCATATTGTTTTGTTGTTGTTGTTTATTTTTAAACTACGATGTATCTTTTAATTTTCGGCGTTATAGTTGCCTGTCATTTACTTTGAGTAAAACTGTTATGGTTGTGTGTGTGTGTGTGTGTGTGTGTGTGTGTGTGTGTGTGTGTGTGTGATTGTTTTTGATTTATCGAAAAGTTTCCATCACAACGTTTGTGCCAAATTCCATGAAAATCATTGTGCCAGTTTGTTCCACATGTTCATTTATCAGTCAGTCAGTCAGTCAATCTATTTTTTTTAACTCATTCATTTATGAATCTCCAAAACCTGACTCTTTTCAAGGTCTGGTGAGACGCAACGTTTATCTATCTATCCATCTATCTATCTATCTATATGGTTTATCTCTCAGTACCTTAGAACTCAGTTCATCCTTTCTCTCTAACAGAAAACAACTCGTATCAGCTAACAGATGTGAATCTGCATTATTGTCCATCAATTACGGTGTACCCTAAGGTTCTGTTTTGGGACCAATTTTATTTTCTATATACATAAACGACTTGCCCTTATCTACACAGGCACCGTGTGAATTATTTGCTAATGATACCACTGTACATGTCAGTAATTCTGAACAATGTCATGTATTCTTTTCTCTTCAGGTTAGCACTGACCAGTTAATTGAATGGTCTGAATTGAACCACATGTGTCTCCATCCCAAGAAAACAAAATACTTGTTAATCACAACAAGACAGAAGCGTCAAGATCTGTCTGTAAACTGCTCGTCTATCCGTATTAATGGGCTAATGATCGAAGAAGTGGACCACCATAAAATTCTGGGGGTCACAATTGATAACAACCTATCATGGTTACAACGTGTTTCACTATTGTGCAAACAGGTATCACAAGAGAGGCAAGGCATTCAAGACTCACTTGTGATACTTTAAAAAAATCTAATCGTTAAAATGTGTTCTGTATTTGTTATCATAAAGCTTCGTTCCTTCGTTCGTTCTATGTGTGTATGTATGTATGCATTTATCTATCTATCTATCTATCTATCTATCTATCTATCTATCTATCTATCTATCTATCTATCTATCTATCTATTTCAACATCCTGACCATTGTGTCCAGGCGTACATGGTTTGCCCAGACGTAATGTCTATCAATCAATCAACCTATCTATCTATCTATCTATCTATCTGTCTGTCTGTCTGTCTGTATATCTATCTATCTATCTATCTATCTATCTATCTGTTTATGTCAACATCCTGACCATTGTGACCAGGCCTACACGGTTTGCCCAGACGTAATGTCAATCAATCAATCAATCAATCAATCAATCAATCAATCAATCTATCTATCTATCTATCTATCTATCTATCTATCTATCTATCTATCTATCTATCTATCTGTCTATTTCAACATCCTGACCATTGTGACCAGGCCTACACGGTTTGTCCAGACGTAATGTCTATCAATCAATCAATCAATCAATCAATCAATCAATCAATCAATCTATTTATCTATCTATCTATCTATCTATCTATCTATCTATCTATCTATCTATCTATCTGTTTATGTCAACATCCTGACCATTGTGTCCAGGCCTGCATGGTTTACCCAGACGTAATGTCTATCAATCAATCAATCAATCAATCAATCAACCTATCTATCTATCTATCTATCTATCTATCTATCTATCTATCTATCTATCTATCTATCTATCTACCTGTCTATTTCAACATCCTGACCATGGTGTCCAGGCCTACATGGTTTACCCAGACGTAATGTCTATCTACCTATCTATCTATCTCGAAATTGCTTCAGCAGTTGAAATCAGTGGTATTCATGAAATTCAGTTTTTGCCTAACTTATTAGAGTTGTTCATTCTTCTGTTCGCGGATGATATTGTACTGCTATCTAACACTGCGATTGGTCTGCAAAATCAAATTAATATTCTGAATAATGCATGTAAAACACTGTTCTTGAATGTAAATACTGACAAGATTAAAGTGATGGTTTTTCGAAAAGGTGGCTTTTTGGGAAGATATGAAAAGTGGAATCTCGAGGGAAATGCTCTAGAAGTAGTGAATGAATATAATTATCTAGGGTTTGTTTTTACAACAAAAATGAGTATAAACAAAGGAGTAGGGATTTTAGCAGCAAAAGGCAAACATGCATGCATTGACTGTATAAAATATATAACGAAACTGAATGATATTTCCAAAGGATGTTTTTTCAAAATATTCAATGCTCAGGTACAACCCATTCTTTTGTACGCTTCTGAGATGTGGGGTCTTAACAGACTTGATAATATTGAGAAAGTTCATTCCTTTGCATGTAAACGTTTTTTGAACTAACACTTAGAGTACCAAACAAGTTTGCATACGGCGAATTAGGACGTTATCCATTGTATATAAACAGTGCCACAAGGTGTATCAAGTACTGGTTAAGGTTGCTGAATATCAATGTGCACCGATTACCCAGACAGACATATTTGATGTTGTTTAACTTAGACGAAAGGGGAAAAAAATGCTGGGTGTCTTTAGTAAAAAGTACTTTATTTAGACTTGGGTTTGGATATGTCTGGTTGCAACAAGGCGTTGGTTGTGAGCAAACATTTTTATCATTATTTAAGCAAAGAATGAAAGACATATTTATGCAGGTGTGGGACGAGTCAGTTATGTCTAAAGATATATATCATAACTACAGACTGTTTAAAACTGGTTTTCAGTGTGAGCAATATTTTGAATATGTGGATAAAAAGTGTTTTAGAGACTGTTTAGTAAAATTACGGCTTGGTTTGCTCCCAATAAATGGATCATTTTTTAGAAGAACATTCAAATGTAATTCAAATTACGCATGTAAACGTTGTAATGTAATCGAAGATGAAAACCATTTTATAAACAATTGTGTCCTTTACAATAACCTGCGGCAAAAACATCTGAACTCTGAAGGTCAATCGTATGTTCACTTGATGAAGAATGGTTCTGTTTACAGAATTCGTAAACTATGTATTTATATACTTAATGCCCTGAAGATACGACAGGAATTCTGTGACAACAATGATGAAAGTTAGAATTAATTTACTATGCACGAGAAGCACTTTTGTTCTACAGGTTAAGTTAGTACGTATTTTACATTTTGTTGTGGCTGAGTGATCACCATATTGTGTACTTTTGACCTCTTTCTAGGGGCCGGAGGCCTGGAGATTAAAGTTTTGTTCTTGTTCTTGTTTTTGTATCTATCTATCTATCTATCTATCTATCTATCTATCTATCTATTTCAACATCCTGACCATTGTGTCCAGGCCTACACGGTTTGCCCAGACGTAATGTATCTATCTATCTATCTATCTATCTATCTATCTATCTATCTATCTATCTATCTATCTATCTATCTATCTATCTACCTATTTCAACACCCTGACCATTGTGTCCAGGCCTACACGGTTTGTCCAGACGTAATGTCTATCTATCTATCTATCTATCTACCTGTCTATTTCAACACCCTGACCATGGTGTCCAGGCCTACACGGTTTACCCAGACGTAATGTCTATCTATCTATCTATCTATCTATCTATCTGTCTATCTATCTATCTACCTGTCTATTTCAACATCCTGACCACTGTGTCCAGGCCTGCACGGTTTACCCAGACGTAACGGCAAGCTGAAGGACCTCAGCAAGTTTGACGCCGCCTTTTTTGGGGTGTCTCCTCGCCAGGCCGATGCCATGGACCCCCAGCTGAGACTGCTGCTGGAGACGTCCTATGAGTGCATCGTGGATGCCGGTGAGTCTGCAGGGATGGGGCCGGGGTAGGTGTGGCAAGGGTCAGGTGACGAGGTGTGTGCAGGCCAGCTCCATCCCCAAGAAAAAGACAAACACGATGGACAACAGCCAGCAACAGCCGACCTGGCTTTGTGCCTGATGCTGTGCTGATGGACTGCAGCCAGCAACAGACAACCTGGCTTTGTGCCTGATGCTGTGCTGATGGACTGCAGCCAGCAACAGCCCACCTGGCTTTGTGCCTGATGCTGTGCTGATGGACTGCAGCCAGCAACAGACAACCTGGCTTTGTGCCTGATGCTGTGCTGATGGACTACAGCCAGCAACAGCCGACCTGGCTTTGTGCCTGATGCTGTGCTGATGGACTACAGCCAGCAACAGCCGACTTGGCTTTGTGCCTGATGCTGTGCTGATGGACTGCAGCCAGCAACAGCCGACTTGGCTTTGTGCCTGATGCTGTGCTGATGGACTGCAGCCAGCAACAGCCGACCTGGCTTTGTGCCTGATGCTGTGCTGATGGACTGCAGCCAGCAACAGCCGACCTGGCTTTGTGCCTGATGCTGTGCTGATGGACTGCAGCCAGCAACAGTCAACCTGGCTTTGTGCCTGATGCTGTGCTGATGGACTACAGCCAGCAACAGCCGACCTGGCTTTGTGCCTGATGCTGTGCTGATGGACTACAGCCAGCAACAGCCGACTTGGCTTTGTGCCTGATGCTGTGCTGATGGACTGCAGCCAGCAACAGCCGACTTGGCTTTGTGCCTGATGCTGTGCTGATGGACTGCAGCCAGCAACAGCCGACCTGGCTTTGTGCCTGATGCTGTGCTGATGGACTGCAGCCAGCAACAGCCGACCTGGCTTTGTGCCTGATGCTGTGCTGATGGACTGCAGCCAGCAACAGCCGACCTGGCTTTGTGCCTGATGCTGTGCTGATGGACTGCAGCCAGCAACAGCCGACCTGGCTTTGTGCCTGATGCTGTGCTGATGGACTGCAGCCAGCAACAGCCGACCTGGCTTTGTGCCTGATGCTGTGCTGATGGACTGCAGCCAGCAACAGCCGACCTGGCTTTGTGCCTGATGCTGTGCTGATGGACTGCAGCCAGCAACAGCCAACCTGGCTTTGTGCCTGATGCTGTGCTGATGGACTGCAGCCAGCAACAGCCGACCTGGCTTTGTGCCTGATGCTGTGCTGATGGACTGCAGCCAGCAACAGCCGACCTGGCTTTGTGCCTGATGCTGTGCTGATGGACTGCAGCCAGCAACAGCCAACCTGGCTTTGTGCCTGATGCTGTGCTGATGGACTGCAGCCAGCAACAGCCGACCTGGCTTTGTGCCTGATGCTGTGCTGATGGACTGCAGCCAGCAACAGCCAACCTGGCTTTGTGCCTGATGCTGTGCTGATGGACTGCAGCCAGCAACAGCCAACCTGGCTTTGTGCCTGATGCTGTGCTGATGGACTGCAGCCAGCAACAGCCGACCTGGCTTTGTGCCTGATGCTGTGCTGATGGACTGTGGCTGACAGGCTACTGCACTATCAAATGTTTATGCACTGTGACATACAGGTTGCTATGGTATTTACTACGTAGTCACTCTTTTTCCCTCAGAGAGAGACAGAGAGAGAGAGAGAGAGAGAGAGAGAGAGAGGTACAACGTGATTAACTGTTCACACACACACACACACACACACGTGTGCTCTTGTCAGATCGTTAATGAGTGTGCATATGTGTTTTGTTTATGCGCGTGTGTGTTTGTTGAACGCCAAACTGGCATTTAGAATACCGACTCCAAACGACAGGTGTGACATCACTTCCAACTGTTCTGTGCTGGTTACATCTACCGGCCCTGTCACGACAAGTTACACTGCCCTGGATGGTTATCTTTACCGGCCCTGTCACCACAAGTTACACTGTCCTGGATGGTTATCTTTACCGGCCCTGTCACCACAAGTTAGAACTTTCTACTGTCCTGAATGGTTATCTTTACCGGCCCTGTCACCACAAGTTACACTGTCCTGGATGGTTATCTTTACCGGCCCTGTCACCACAAGTTACACTGCCCTGGATGATTATCTTTACCGGCCCTGTCACCACAAGTTACACTGTCCTGGATGGTTATCTTTACCGGCCCTGTCACCACAAGTTACACTGTCCTGGATGGTTATCTTTACCGGCCCTGTCACCACAAGTTACACTGTCCTGGATGGTTATCTTTACCGGCCCTGTCACCACAAGTTACACTGTCCTGGATGGTTATCTTTACCGGCCCTGTCACCACAAGTTATAACTTTCTACTGTCCTGAATGGTTATCTTTACCGGCCCTGTCACCACAAGTTATAACTTTCTACTGTCCTGGATGGTTATCTTTACCGGCCCTGTCACCACAAGTTATAACTTTCTACTGTCCTGAATGGTTATCTTTACCGGCCCTGTCACCACAAGTTATACCTTTCTACTGTCCTGGATGGTTATCTTTACCGGCCCTGTCACCACAAGTTAGAACTTTCTATGTCCTGGATGGTTATCTTTACCGGCCCTGTCACCACAAGTTACACTGTCCTGAATGGTTATCTTTACCGGCCCTGTCACCACAAGTTACACTGTCCTGGATGGTTATCTTTACCGGCCCTGTCACCACAAGTTATACCTTTCTACTGTCCTGAATGGTTATCTTTACCGGCCCTGTCACCACAAGTTACACTGTCCTGGATGGTTATCTTTACCGGCCCTGTCACCACAAGTTACACTGTCCTGGATGGTTATCTTTACCGGCCCTGTCACCACAAGTTACACTGTCCTGGATGGTTATCTTTACCGGCCCTGTCACCACAAGTTACACTGTCCTGGATTGTTATCTTTACCGGCCCTGTCACCACAAGTTATAACTTTCTACTGTCCTGAATGGTTATCTTTACCGGCCCTGTCACCACAAGTTATAACTTTCTACTGTCCTGGATGGTTATCTTTACCGGCCCTGTCACCACAAGTTATAACTTTCTACTGTCCTGAATGGTTATCTTTACCGGCCCTGTCACCACAAGTTATACCTTTCTACTGTCCTGGATGGTTATCTTTACTGGCCCTGTCACCACAAGTTAGAACTTTCTTTGTCCTGGATGGTTATCTTTACCGGCCCTGTCACCACAAGTTACACTGTCCTGAATGGTTATCTTTACCGGCCCTGTCACCACAAGTTACACTGTCCTGGATGGTTATCTTTACCGGCCCTGTCACCACAAGTTATAACTTTCTACTGTCCTGAATGGTTATCTTTACCGGCCCTGTCACCACAAGTTATACCTTTCTACTGTCCTGAATGGTTATCTTTACCGGCCCTGTCACCACAAGTTATACCTTTCTACTGTCCTGAATGGTTATCTTTACCGGCCCTGTCACCACAAGTTACACTGTCCTGAATGGTTATCTTTACCGGCCCTGTCACCACAAGTTACACTGTCCTGGATGGTTATCTTTACCGGCCCTGTCACCACAAGTTATAACTTTCTACTGTCCTGAATGGTTATCTTTACCGGCCCTGTCACCACAAGTTACACTGTCCTGAATGGTTATCTTTACCGGCCCTGTCACCACAAGTTACACTGTCCTGAATGGTTATCTTTACCGGCCCTGTCACCACAAGTTACACTGTCCTGAATGGTTATCTTTACCGGCCCTGTCACCACAAGTTATAACTTTCTACTGTCCTGAATGGTTATCTTTACCGGCCCTGTCACCACAAGTTATACCTTTCTACTGTCCTGGATGCTAATCTTTACTGGCCCTGTCACCACAAGTTAAATGTTTAACCTGAATTTAACTGATATTAGTAAAACGTAGTTACGCACGTGCGAGTGTGTGCGCGTGCGTACGTGTGTGTGTGTTTGTGTGTGTGTGTGTGTGTGTGTGTGTGTGTGCGTGCGCGCGCGCGCCAGCTGTGTGTCTGTATGTGTCTGTGTCTATATGTCTGCGTGTGTTTCCGTGAGTGTATGTCTGTCTGTGTATGTGTATGTGTGTGTGTGTGTGTGTGTGTGTGTGTGTGTGTGTGTGTGTGTGTGTGTGTGTGTGTGTACGTCCGTGTGTGAAATTGGAGGGGCACATTATCTACACACACCTCAGTGTTCCGCTGTTTTGAAAAGTGCTGGCTGTTTTCCTCACCTGACGTGACAGGTGTCGACCCCTGGTCTCTTCGGGGCACCAAGACAGGTGTCTTCATTGGAGCCATGGGCTCTGCAGCCATGGAAGCCTGGACAGCAGAGAAAGACAAGGTTACCGACTACGTCATCACTGGCTGCGCCCTGTCCATGTTCGCCAACAGGCTGTCCTTCTACTTTGATTTCAAAGGTCAGTGTTGATGTCAAGGACAAAAGGTCAGTGTTATGTCAAAGGTCAGTGTTGATGTCAAAGGTCAGTGTTGAGGATCGAGGAGAACGGAGCCAGGTCACTGACGTCCGCCGTAAGGCTGAACTAAAACGTGAAAAAGTAAAACACGTTGAGAACTTAATATCACTGATGTGTGTAATGTGCAATGATATGTTGCTGTGTGACTCAGCCTGCTGTGTTTTCACTTTGTCATGTCTCCATGTTTGTGGGGTACCTGACTGGCTGAGGGATTGTTGTGGGGATGCACACCTGACTGGCTGAGGGATTGTTGTGGGGATGCACACCTGACTGGCTGAGGGATTGTTGTGGGGATGCACACCTGACTGGCTGAGGGATTGTTGTGGGGATGCACACCTGACTGGCTGAGGGATTGTTGTGGGGATGCACACCTGACTGGCTGAGGGATTGTTGTGGGGATGCACACCTGACTGGCTGAGGGATTGTTGTGGGGATGCACACTGGCTGAGGGATTGTTGTGGGGATGCACACTGGCTGAGGGATTGTTGTGGGGATGCACACCTGACTGGCTGAGGGATTGTTGTGGGGATGCACACTGGCTGAGGGATTGTTGTGGGGATGCACACCTGTCTGGCTGAGGGATTGCTGTGGGGATGCACACCTGACTGGCTGAGGGATTGTTGTGGGGATGCACACCTGACTGGCTGAGGGATTGTTGTGGGGATGCACACCTGACTGGCTGAGGGATTGTTGTGGGGATGCACACCTGACTGGCTGAGGGATTGTTGTGGGGATGCACACCTGACTGGCTGAGGGATTGTTGTGGGGATGCACACCTGACTGGCTGAGGGATTGTTGTAGGGATGCACACCTGACTGGCTGAGGGATTGTTGTGGGGATGCACACCTGACTGGCTGAGGGATTGTTGTGGGGATGCACACCTGACTGGCTGAGGGATTGTTGTAGGGATGCACACCTGACTGGCTGAGGGATTGTTGTGGGGATGCACACCTGACTGGCTGAGGGATTGTTGTGGGGATGCACACTGGCTGAGGGATTGTTGTGGGGATGCACACTGGCTGAGGGATTGTTGTGGGGATGCACACCTGACTGGCTGAGGGATTGTTGTGGGGATGCACACCTGACTGGCTGAGGGATTGTTGTGGGGATGCACACCTGACTGGCTGAGGGATTGTTGTGGGGATGCACACTGGCTGAGGGATTGTTGTGGGGATGCACACTGGCTGAGGGATTGCTGTGGGGATGCACACCTGACTGGCTGAGGGATTGTTGTGGGGATGCACACCTGACTGGCTGAGGGATTGCTGTGGGGATGCACACCTGACTGGCTGAGGGATTGTTGTGGGGATGCACACCTGACTGGCTGAGGGATTGTTGTGGGGATGCACACCTGACTGGCTGAGGGATTGTTGTGGGATGCACACCTGACTGGCTGAGGGATTGTTGTGGGGATGCACACCTGACTGGCTGAGGGATTGCTGTGGGGATGCACACCTGACTGGCTGAGGGATTGTTGTGGGGATGCACACCTGACTGGCTGAGGGATTGTTGTGGGGATGCACACCTGACTGGCTGAGGGATTGTTGTGGGATGCACACCTGACTGGCAGAGGGATTGCTGTGGGGTACCCGACTGGCTGAGGGATTATTGTGGGGATGCACACATAATTTCCAATCGGATTAATAAAGATGTTTTGTATTATATCATATCGTATTATATTATGTTGTGCTGTGTTGTTGTGCAGTTGTGTTGACAACCCGGGTTCTTGTTTTTAATTGCTTTTTTTTCTTTATTTCATTTCCTGATAAGCTTTTACACAAATGGGTGGTAGGCTGTCTGGGTCTGATCAGCCGTCCGGTTCATGCCCAAATCAGCCGTCTGCTCCTTTGCTTTCAGACACAGAAGATGTGGTCAACAGTCTATCTATCCATCTGTGTGTGTGTGTGTGTGTGTGTGTGTTTGTTTGTTTGTTTGTTTGTGTGTGTGTGTGTGTGTGTGTGTGTAACATGGTTTTCGAAATGTGGGCGGATTTCCGTCTGCCTGCCTCATCGTTCGTGCGCAGTTTTACGTGGCATTACGCCCAAACTGAACTCACCACACTGCACACTGCAGGTCCCAGCTACATTGTGGACACGGCCTGTTCCTCCAGTCTTCTGGCGCTGCACCAGGCGCTGCACTGCATCCGGCACGGCCACTGCCACGCCGCCATTGTAGGGGGTGCTAACCTGCTGCTGAAGCCTGCCATCTCCCGCCAGTTCCTGCAGCTGGGCATGCTGTCTCCCGATGGGAAGTGCAAGTCTTTCGATGCCTTAGGTATGCTTCCAACTTGATTTTCCCATCAAACAATTTTTGGTTAAAATTTCATAAATATTGATTGATTTATATGGATATTTATATAGCGCCTATCTTCGGTCGGAGACCAAGCTCTAAGCACTTTACAAACACGGGGTCATTTGCACAACAGGCTGCCTACCTAGGTAGAGCCGACTGACGGCTGCCACTGGGCGCTCATCATTCGTTTCCTGTCAGTCAGTCAGATTTTAGGCACGTACGCATACACACTCAGACAGACATGTAACATTTTACGTGTGTTCCCATCTCTTTTCGGCCATCATTGTTTACATGTTTTTGCTGACAGATGTATATGCACTGTGGCGCTGCCAGCACACCCGCTTCTCCCCCGTTATATATATATATATATATATATATATATATATATATATATATATATATATATATATATATATGTATATATTTATTATTACTATTATTATTATTTGTAACATAACATTATATAATTATTCTTGTAATATGCCCTCCCCCCCTCTCTCTCCTTTCTCTCTCTTTCTCTCTCTCTCTCTCTCGCTATTTCTCCCTCTCTCTCTCTCTCGCTCTTTCTCCCTCCCTCTCTCTCTCCACTGTTCTCCTCTCCCTCTCTCTCGCTCTCCCTCTCTCTCTTTATTATTCTTTTTTGCTTATATTGAATCACATATTAACTATGCGTCAGCACTCTGGGATTCAGCTAGCGATAATATACTAAAACCTTTACTAAGTCTGCATAGACGAGCTCTTAAATTAATCCTTCTGAAATCTTCATCACTGACTGCTGACGACTACAGACATTTAGATATTCTCCCCCTAAAGCTTAAACTTGAATACAACAAAGCAGTTTTTATTTTTAAAATCATGTCTAATTATGCTCCATCTTTGAGAGATAGATTTCCCACCACGCTAGTCCGCCAGACCAACAAGATTAAGATCCCCATTCCAAGAGTAGATCTGTTTAAATCCAGTCTCATTTATTCAGGAGGCTGTTTATGGAACAATATTTCATCCAATC
The DNA here is from genome assembly GCF_041734735.1 of Babylonia areolata. Lineage (NCBI taxonomy): Eukaryota > Metazoa > Mollusca > Gastropoda > Neogastropoda > Buccinidae > Babylonia > Babylonia areolata. Next base: position 876,816 of record NC_134893.1, read on the forward strand.
TTAATGTTCAGAAAAGCATTCAAGAATTCAAAAAACATTACCATACACACCTTATGGACAAATATGTCAACAATCCTACTTAACTTGACTTTATCTTATTGAATACGCATATATAGTTTAATTGTATGTCTAACAGCTATCGCACTACTTAATGATATACAACCACAATCAGTGTCCTGAATACTTTTTTTTTTTTTGGGGGGGGGGGGGGGGGGCGGGGGGGGGGGAGGCTTTGGAGGGGCTGTGTTTTTTTGGTTTTTTTGGGGGGGTGGGTGGGTGGGGGGGTGGGGGGGATGGTTTGATCTTTTTCCTTCATGGTTGATGTTTGTATCATGATTATGTAGATGTACATGTTTATTATGTAGATGTGCATGTTTAAATGTGAATGTGAATGTCATGTCTTTATTTCTTCATCTCTTTGCTACTTTGTGGATGTTTTGATTCATTTTCATTTTCCATTTGCCCTGAGGGCTGGATGAAAAAAAGCACATGTATGCTTGTTCCACTTCCCTCAATAAAAAAACTTCGTTCGTTCGTTCTCTCTCTCGCTCTTTCTCCCTTTCTCTAAACCCGTCTTTTCTCTTTCCCTGTCTCTCAGTGTAAGTGGTTGCCTTCCCTAGGTTTTGGCTGTTTAAATCAAAAGAACAATCGATACATGTACAACAACACAAACTTTAATATTTGAAATAATGACATGAGCTTCGTTATATATGCTATGAATGTGCCCCTTTTTCTTTTCTTGTTCATAATTATGTTACACATGTTGCGCTGTATGCCAAAAAAGGAATTAAAAAAGATGTCCCAACTCCTAAAAAAACAAACAAAAAACAACAGACAAAATTTTTAATGGCAACAAAATGAATGAGGTCAGGATGTCCTTTTTGTCGCTGTGGAAGTCCTTTTTGTCGCTGTGGAAGTCCTTTTTGTCGCTGTGGAAAGTGTCAAAGATATGTAACAGATCAGATCTGAGTCAGTCTGTGACTGGGAGGGAATACTGAAGCCGATCTAATCGGAAAGTAAACAGACAACAGTTTCGTTTTTTGCGGACGGGAGTTCCTCAGAAATGCACCTTAAAATGAAAAACTATATAGTTAAAAACAGCGTGAGACAAGTGTTCAGTACAGTGACTATGGTGTGTTGCAGTGCTGTCTGTCAAACAGTGGAAGAGCAGTGTTCAGTACAGTGACTATGGTGTGTTGCAGTGCTGTCTGTCAAACAGTGGAAGAGCAGTGTTCAGTACAGTGACTATGGTGTGTTGCAGGGGACGGTGTCAAACAGTGGAAGAGCAGTGTTCAGTACAGTGACTATGGTGTGTTGCAGGGGACGGTGTCAAACAGTGGAAGAGCAGTGTTCAGTACAGTGACTATGGTGTGTTGCAGTGCTGTCTGTCAAACAGTGGAA
>NC_134893.1:883216-893216 GCF_041734735.1 Babylonia areolata
GAGGGAGATGTGCATTGTGTGTGTGCAGGTATAGCAGCAGTGGCCAAGGTGTTGGTAGCGATGGAAGAGGGAGATGTGCATTGTGTGTGTGCAGGTATAGCAGCAGTGGCCAAGGTGTTGGTAGTGATGGAAGAGGGGGTTGATGTGCATTGTGTGTGTGCAGGTATAGCAGCAGTGGCCAAGGTGTTGGTAGTGATGGAAGAGGGAGATGTGCATTGTGTGTGTGCAGGTATAGCAGCAGTGGCCAAGGTGTTGGTAGTGATGGAAGAGGGAGATGTGCATTGTGTGTGTGCAGGTATAGCAGCAGTGGCCAAGGTGTTGGTAGTGATGGAAGAGGGAGATGTGCATTGTGTGTGTGCAGGTATAGCAGCAGTGACCAAGGTGTTGGTAGTGATGGAAGAGGGAGATGTGCATTGTGTGTGTGCAGGTATAGCAGCAGTGGCCAAGGTGTTGGTAGTGATGGAAGAGGGAGATGTGCATTGTGTGTGTGCAGGTATAGCAGCAGTGACCAAGGTGTTGGTAGTGATGGAAGAGGGAGATGTGCATTGTGTGTGTGCAGGTATAGCAGCAGTGGCCAAGGTGTTGGTAGCGATAGAAGAGGGGGTTGATGTGCATTGTGTGTGTGCAGGTATAGCAGCAGTGGCCAAGGTGTTGGTAGTGATGGAAGAGGGGGTTGATGTGCATTGTGTGTGTGCAGGTATAGCAGCAGTGACCAAGGTGTTGGTAGCGATGGAAGAGGGGGTTGATGTGCATTGTGTGTGTGCAGGTATAGCAGCAGTGGCCAAGGTGTTGGTAGCGATGGAAGAGGGAGATGTGCATTGTGTGTGTGCAGGTATAGCAGCAGTGGCCAAGGTGTTGGTAGTGATGGAAGAGGGAGATGTGCATTGTGTGTGTGCAGGTATAGCAGCAGTGGCCAAGGTGTTGGTAGCGATGGAAGAGGGGGTTGATGTGCATTGTGTGTGTGCAGGTATAGCAGCAGTGGCCAAGGTGTTGGTAGCGATGGAAGAGGGAGTGATGCCCCCCAACCTGCACTTTGACACCCCCAATCCCGACATCCCCGCCCTGCAGGACGGCCGGCTGTCTGTAGTCACTCAGTGCCAGCAGTGGCAGGGAGGCTACGCTGGCATCAACTCTTTTGGCTTTGGGGGAGCCAACGTGCATGCCCTGCTGCGGTCAGTGCTGTTGTGTGTCTGCCTGACACTCTGTGTGTGTGTGTGTGTGTGTGTGTGTGTTCGTTCTTTAGTTTTAGCGAAGAGCAAAACAGAAAAAGGTAGAAATCTACCAAAAAATGCATACCTAACATGCAGCAACATTTAACAGTAGCAATTCAATAATGATAATAATAATCAGAAACCATTAACACAATTCTGAAGTACATTAAAGGAATGTAGAAATAGGGCTATGAACCAATGCCTGTGAAAGTTCGACCATAAGAACCTCGTCAGAAATAATTTTCGAGAAATCATGTGCAGAGTAGTTGTTCTCTTTGAAATACTTGGCCAAGAAGGTACGTAACTGCTGACAGCGAGACAAACAATGAGGCAAGCTGACCTGCTTACAACAGATGCATGTAATATTTTTTACTATACTTTTTCTTCAGCGCATCAAGTTTTATACGAAGAAAGTAGAGGTTATTAATCTTGTATAGCAAGCTGATGGATTCGGTATCTTTTCTTTAATGATATTCTCGGGGAATTATGTCCCTTTATATTTAAAAAAAACAACCTTTTCCTTCCATCGGTTATGAAATCGACCCAATGCTGATTTTTCTAACAAAGTGTATGCCTCTTTTACGGAAAGATGGACATGTATTTTTGTCGATTTTTCTGAATCTTGTGCTCCTCTTTTTGCTGCTTTATCAGCAGTTTCATTTCCAAGAATGCCCACATGAGAAGCCACCCAACAAAAATTGAACTCAGTCCCTTTAATCTTCAAACAATGTACCAAATGATTTGTCTCAATAACTAAGTCAAGTCTTGTTTCAAGGCTAAATAATTCCAGAGCATAAAGTACTGATTTGGAATCAACAAAGAATGTTATTTTCGAGAAAACTATTTGATGGCTTACTAAGTAGTTCAGAGCTTGTATAATAGCAATTAGCTCAGCCGTGAATATGGAAAGATGTTTTCCAATAAAGTAAGATTTTTCAACTTTAAAGGCAGGAATATAGAAAACCGCACCAGCATTTTTGTCTTCAAGAACAGATCCATCTGTAAATATATGGAGATGGTTCTGATATGTTTCTGCTATATGAATTCTGGCATTACGTGTCATGATATTGATGTTTTCTTCCTTTTTTTGTTAAAGAATAACTGATATCAAAATCTGCTTTCAACATTTCCCAAAAAGGAACAGGAGTATGATGCAGTTTTGCAGCTAACTCTTTCATGTTAACATCAGATTCTTTTAACAAATTTGAAACGTAAGTTGCAACTGTTTCTTGTGATCAAACGGCTTTAGCTCTTTTAGGAAAATCCATGTCAGATCTTACTGTCAGTTCATCAGCAATGAAATTTGTTGTCACTGAAGTGTATTTCACAGTGAATTTTGCTGTTGCTAAATCACGATGTTTATTTAAGGGAAGAATTCCTGCTGTTTTGTATGTTTCCTGGCTGGATGCATGAGATGGCACTCCGAGGGCAATTTTGATAGCTTTACAATCTACACTTTGAATCTTTTGTAATAGATATTTAGGTGCACTGAAAAATATTTCATGTGCATAGGCTGTCTTAGATCTTACAAGGGCCATGGAAAGATGAATTTCTGAGTAACCTGCCCTTACGCCCACTGGCTGCACTGTGTTGGCCTCTGCCTTTTTGTGTGTGATTCTGCGGTTCCCCTGTTTTAATCTGCACATTTTTTGTATGTGTGTGTTCGTCGTTTTTCCAGGCCACCTAAAGTCGGAACAGTTTTATCATATTTATTTGCTTTTTAGAACAATTTGATATATAATATTCGTCATATCAGTGTTTCAATTTTCAAACTGACATAAATGAATGCTACTCACCTTACCCTCGTTATGGCATCAGCGACCATCTTCGTCCTGTCAACGATACTCTCCGTGTTTCACGTGCCCAGCCCTCTCTTACCGTCCGACCTCTGCTCTCGCACTGCTACTGGTGAACGTCAATTTCATCAGAGCGTTGCTGTCAAATATATCATGGCAAAAACAATTCCGACGACACGATGACACGACGCAGCGCATCATCAGCCTGGGCATCGGCAGAGCAAAGACAAAAAGAGGAACCAGAGCGGGCAGACTTCGCCGTTTGTGGACCTCTGTCCCCTGCACTGGTCGTCATGTCTCCGATGTCAGCCCTGTTGCTGCTGTGACTGTCAATGACAACCTCAACATTTATGTTCAAGCTGACTCCTTTACTTCCCGTGACACTGTCCTCTCTGACACTGTTCCAAAATGTGGTGTATCTCCCGTGATTGGCTCTGCTTTGCTTTCTACCCCTTCCACACCTGTCTCAACTCCCGGACCTTTCTCTGCCTTCTCACCGTCCTCCACTGCTCAGTCACCATCGTCTCCTTCCATTGCCTGTCTGTCTGACACACCTGCTTCACCATTAGATTCCTCTCAGCCTGCCTCTGATCTCATTCATGCCTGTCTGTTCAATGCTCAGTCTGTCTGCCCTGATCAAAAGACTGACTATATTTCTGACTATATTTTTGAAAATAACTTTGATATCGTATTTTTCACCGAAACCTGGCTGAAATTACAAGGTCATGAACCCAAACTTAAACAAATGACCCCTCCTGGATACAAAACCAAGTCACTTCCTCGACTGTCTTGTGGAGGTGGTATCGCCATTGTCTACAGAGACATCTTGGAGTCTTCCCTTTCCTTCTCCCATAACCACACCTTTCCACATGATACTTTTGAAATGCTCGAAGTCACTCTCAATGTCCCCAGTCACTCAATCATCTTCTGTTGTCTCTATCGACCTCCTCCTAGTCGTAAAAACAACCTAACGTCTTCTCTGTTTCACGATGAGTTCCGAACACTACTTGATTACTACAACCTTCGTTCTGGCAAACTTATCATCCTCGGAGACTTCAATTTTCATTTCGACAACCAAACTTCCACTGATGTCAAACGCCTATGTCTATCTATGTCCAATCATTCTCTCTCTCAGCTCGTTACAGAACCAACTCACAGATCTGACCATACGTTGGACTGGCTCATCACACGTGACTCTGATGCCATGATTGCGTCAGTGACTGTAACTGACGAACTCTCTTATGACCATTCTGCTGTCATATTCTTGCTTGATATTTCAAAACCTACCAGAACCAAAAAATCCGTTACTCGTCGCAACCTTAAATCCATCAACATTAACGCTTTTTCTTCTCAAGCTGCTGAACGCCTTTCCAAAATTTCTTCACGTACCCACGTCTCTACACATTACAGCACTGTCCTCTCTCAACTGCTGGATGAACATGCACCCCCCACTACCCGCATGCTCCCTGATAGACCTTCCGCCCCGTGGTACACACAAGACATTCGACTTGCAAAACGCAAACGTCGCCAGTTGGAACTGCGATGGCGATCAACAAAACTGAAAGTCCACAATCAAATCTTCCGAAAACAAATAAATAAAGTCAAACATATGATCTCATCAGCAAAGACAAACTTCTTTTCTTCTCAAGTTCTCGATGCCACATCCACCAAATCTCTTCATTCTATCATGTCAAATGTTGGTACTGCAAAAAAAAAAAGACTCCTCTTCCTTCTGCCTACACTTTATCTGAACTCCTCAATGTCTTTTCCTCTTTCTTTTTCGACAAAGTCCAAAATATTCGTACCATCTTAGACCAAATGCCTTTCCAACCTGCTCATCCTGATCCTGAATTCAACGGCACTCCTCTCCATTCCTTTAATCCAATGACTGAAACAGAAGTTCATGAAATCCTGAAAGAAATGACAATAAAATAATGTGAGCTTGATCCCATACCAGCCTCTGTCTTTTCCCAGTGTGTCTCACAGCTTCTCCCCACAATCACCAATATTGTCAACTCATCCCTTCTCACTGGAACGTTTCCACCCACTTTCAAAACTGCAATCGTCCGGCCTCTTCTGAAGAAACCCAACCTTGACGCAAACATTTTGAAAAACTATCGACCAGTTTCTAATCTTCCATTCCTGTCCAAACTCCTTGAAAAAGCTGTCCTGAAGCAGCTCAACAATCACCTTTGTTTCAACAATCTCATCCACCCATTTCAGTCTGCCTATCGTGCTGACCACAGCACCGAAACCACTCCCCTCCACATCCTGAATAACCTAGTTAGAATTTGATGATGGTGGAGAGTAACTTGACCGAGGTGCATTCCCACTTTCCCGGCCAAGAGGGCTGTAAGGCAACAGCAGCCACCAGATAGAAAACAGCCCCCCACAGAAAACGCTGTGTGTCCAGATCTAACCAGAAGGAGCGGCAGTGCCCCCACCCTGACGCCGCCAGCCGCCGCTTGCTGACCTACTGTGGTCGTACAGAGGAGAGTGTGCAGCGTGTGTTGGATGCTGTCCACACTCATGGCCAGCACGTGGAGCTACAGGCACTGCTGCAGGAAAGTGCTAACATGCCCACCTCCTCTCACCCCTACCGGGGATTCACCATTCTCAACGGACACCCTGATGCCCGCGCTGACCTCATTGAGGTGGGTGAGGTTTGTCATATCCTGGCTTTGTCGTTGAATTGGGTGACGTTTGTCATATCATATCACTGAGATAAGACAGACCTAACAGGTCAGGATGTCAGTCACCGTTTCCTCCTCATGGGTCAGAATTATTTATGTTCAGCAAAGTCACAAAAAGCAAGTGCACATCGTGCCACACTAATGATGTCATTTCAACAAGATTCAGCAGTCACTGGGTTAAACGTGTATTTTAGGATGCCTCTTTTAAAATGACCTCCTTGTAGTTTTCATGTGCTCTTTTCGTTATTCCTCCAGCAGCTTTTGAATGAGGTTCTATGAACTAGTGTATCACTTTCAGTGCTTTTTTGATTTCCCCCCAAGTTAATGATGTAATTGTGACTGGCTTCTTTAGGGATGACACAACAAGTTGCTTTTCCTTACAGTTTAGTTCAGTTTAAAAACCTGACCTTGAAGACTGACGATTCTGCCATTGTGATGACAGAAATGTGAGGACGGGCGCCCCGTGTGGTTCGTGTGTTCGGGCATGGGCACACAGTGGGCGGGCATGTGCAGAAGCATGATGGAACTGCCGGTCTTCAAACAGTCCATCTTGAAGGCTGACGCTGTGCTGAAAACGGTCAGCTTCAACCTGTATGACATGCTGATGACTGCTGATGACAAGACGTTTGATGATCCTGTCAACTCCTTCACAGGCATCGTGGCCTCACAGGTTGGTTACACTTGGTGTGTATTTGTGTGTTTTACTTCAGTCTGGTTAACTTCAGTACAGGTTGGTTACATCTGGTGTGTATTTGTGTGTTTTACTTCAGTCTGGTTAACTTCAGTACAGGTTGGTTACATCTGGTGTGTATTTGTGTGTTTTACTTCAGTCTGGTTAACTTCAGTACAGGTTGGTTACATCTGGTGTGTATTTGTGTGTTTTACTTCAGTCTGGTTAACTTCAGTACAGGTTGGTGTCACAACCCGTAAGGGGTTGCCCATGAACCCCCACCCCTTCCCAGACTAGCTAACGTCCCGACAACACAAACACAGAGACACAGAAGAGTTCAGCTCGTTGCTTTACTGTGGTGATGCAAAAAATACATAAATAAATACCCGCCACAAAACAAGGCATTACAAACCAAAAAATACCCTTTGTCTAAACACAGCACAATTCTACAAGTTACAGTCACTGCAGCAGTGCTGCTCAACCCCGCTGCCAGAGTTCAAACGTGCTGACAGCTGAAAACGGACAAAACTTGTAGCTTGATGGCTGCAGCTGGTCGGCAAGAGGGACAGTGGGAAGGTGGGAAAGGGGTAGATGGAAGTATGGAGTGGGAGTGGGAACGGGAACGGGAGTGAGGGAGTTTCCACGCTTGTGTTCTGGGGACCCGTCGAAGGCAGCGGCACGAAGGGGAAGAAACACCGGAAAAACCTGTAACACCCCATTGGCTCTGTAGACTGGTTTTTTAAACCAGTTGTAAAAGTATACCCCACCCCCCTTGTCTTCCTTAAGCAATATACATTGCGCTAAACAAGGCAATAACAATATTCAAGTTTCAATGATACTAGTTCTGAATAATTGAAACGGCACCAGTCAGGCTATATCACATTTCCAAAAACAAATTTGAAACAATCTGAGCTGAATATTATTATGGCAAAAATGTTACACCTAAACACAACAAATTTACTAATTCCCCCCTATATTTAGAAGTAAAAGAATACTGTATTTAAAAGATATCCACTAAAAAAAAAAATCACACTAACCTTACAAACAACCTAAACCTCACTCTTAATCACAAGTCACATCACTAAATGTTACGACAACAAACACAGACTCCCTCACCTGTCACCAGGCACGTCACTGGCCCAGAGTGAAACAGACAAATACAGAAGAAGGGGTGACAAAGGGAAACGCCCCCACTACTTCATCGACGGCGCCCTACAGCACGCACGCTGGAACGGCGACCCGTCTCTCTGCGAAGCTTGGCCTCAACAGCCCAGAGCAATCTCTCTCTCCTAACCAGATTGACTCCTGAACTCGCTCAGAGTTCGAAAAAAAAACCGTTCAGGAGAAGGGACATGCCACACGTGCAAAAGCACGAAGGAGAGAGGGAGGTGAAGGAGAGGGATGGAAAGAGGGGGAGAATGGCGAGAGAGGAGAAAAAGGGGGAGAGAGGAGGAGAAGGGAGAGAGAGAGGGGGGGAAAGAAGGGAGAGAGAAAGGGGAAAAAGAGAAGGGGAAAAAAAATGTAGACAGGCATGCACGCAGATCGCCCACGAGCCGTGACAGTTGGTTACACTTGGTGTGGACTTGTGTGTTTTACTTCAGTGTGGTTGACTTTAATCAGATGAGAAGCCGCCTTGTTGTCCACAAATACATATGAACAGATACACAGTCACACACACACACAGTTAACTGCATTGAGTGCCCACACAACACACTAACAACTAAGAAATCGAAATGCTATAATATTGATCTGCAATATTTATGACTTATTTTGTTCTCAACAATAGTTTCTGATCCATTATAAATAAAAGCAGTTTGAGTGAGCCTTTGATTTGTGATGAAACACAATCTTGAGAAACTAGTGGAATAGAAATAGTTTACGTCACGCCTCAGCAGTTCACAGTTAAATGTTAAGACTACTGTTCACTTTGCAGGTTGCACTGATTGACATACTGACTCTGCTGAACATTCGTCCTGACGGCATTCTGGGTCACTCCACGGGGGAGATTGCCTGTGGATACGCTGATGGCTGCATGACCTTTGAAGAAACGATTCTGTGTGCGTACTGGAGGGGCAAGTGTGTCCGGGACGGAAAGCTTCCTGAAGGAGCCATGGCCGCTGTGGGTGAGTGGCTTTTTCTTTTCTTCTTTGTTTCACCCCAACACTCCAGTTCCAGGGCTGTGCATGCTGAGAATGTTCTTTTTGTCATTAGCAACCAAATCTTGACATGATCATGAGATGATTAATGTGTTTATTTGATTCTGCATTTGACCTTCTACACGTGAGGGGATTATGGTACTGACAGGTGTGCACATAAATTGAAGAGGAAGATTGGAAAGATCTCCACCCTTAACTTACCAGGCACCAGTACTGGAATCAAACCTTGCTTTAGTAACCATTGTTTGGCTGTCGCTCATACTATGTAAACACATTTGTAGTACATGTCCCGTCTGAAGTAACAGCACACACAAAGAAAAACAAAAAGATATTCTCATTATGGGAAAAGCTAGCTTGACCCTTCTTAAAGTTAAAACGAAGACATGAATACATCAAGACAAAAAACCAAACCAAAAAGCCCACCAAAACACACCTGTGTTGAAAAAGCCATGTGTGTTCAGGACTGACGTGGGAGGAAGCCAAAGCTCAGTGCCCCCCAGGTGTGACCCCAGCCTGTCACAACGCTGAAGAAACGGTGACCATCTCAGGACCCAAGGATGCTGTCAATGCCTTTGTGGAGAAACTGAAGGAAGAGAAGGTGTTTGTTCGTGCTGTCAACACTGGCGGCATCGCTTTCCACTCCAAGGCCATGGAAGTTGTGGGTCCTGAGTTCAGGAAGAAACTGGAACAGGTCAGCACTGCTTCATGCATGCTGCATACAAAGAGATCAGCAGGAATGAAATACTTTGGATATGCTTTAAGCTCTGAAATCTGATCAAGCAGATATTTTGTCATTCTGGGGAATAATTTTGTACATTTTTTTAAAGACAGTAAACTGTCGGCAACAAAAATGTTTGCCAATTTCCAAATCTTTCCCAAAACCAATCATACAAAAACAAAACAAAAATCCAACCAAACTCTTCGTAAAATTAGCTGACTTGATATCTTCCATTCCAGAAAGTGTTCTGCAGAGCGTCTTTCTGACTTGTGCCATTGTACACTTGTCCTCAATCTGTAAAATGAAAATGATGATGTATTAATGCTGTATGATCCATTAACTACTGAGTCACTTATTGTTGTGATACACTGTCTTGTCCTCAATCTGTAAAATGAAAATGATGATGTATTAATGCTGTATGATCCATTAACTACTGAGTCACTTATTGTTGTGATACACTGTCTTGTCCTCAATCTGTAAAATGAAAATGATGATGTATTAATGCTGTATGATCCATTAACTACTGAGTCACTTATTGTTGTGATACACTGTCTTGTCCTCAATATGTAAAATGAAAATGATGATGTATTAATGCTGTATGATCCATTAACTACTGAGTCACTTATTGTTGTGATACACTGTCTTGTCCTCAATTTGTAAAATGAAAATGATGATGTATTAATGCAGTATGTTCCATTAACTACTGAGTCACTTATTGTTGTGATATCACTGAACTCAATGATGTTCAAAAGAAAA
>NC_134893.1:895716-960716 GCF_041734735.1 Babylonia areolata
GGGAGGGGAGATGCGGGGTAGTGAGGGAATAGATGGTTTTGGGTTGTTTTTTTTATGATTTAAATGGATGTTTATATGCCTGTAATTGATGCTCTTATGTCATTTGTTTTGAATTTTGGTTGGTTGTTTTTACAGATTAGCATTAATTTATATTGAGTTCACCATTATATTCATTGATACTTTGTGCATGTGAATTATATCAATTATAACTTTGTGCATGTGAATATACAATGAGTGTGCATGGGTGCTTGTATACGGGCGGGTGTGTGCGTGTGCACGGGTATGTGTGTGTTTTAGATAATGGAAAGTTATCGGATTTGCTTTACTAATTCTGAGCTGAGTGTCATTTTGTTATATATGTTGTGTGCTAATTTCTACCGTTTTGCTTACAATGTGTATGTATCACTGACTTCACCACACTTAATTTCTCTATGAGATAATAAAGGTATTCTGATTCTGATTCTGATAGAAGACAGAGAGAGACAGACAGACAATGGCAGAAAGAGAGACAGAGACACGCAGAAAGAGAGACAGAGACACACAGAAAGAGAGAGATGTGGTTTGGGGAACAGAGGCAGGACACTGACAAGGGAGACAATGAGGGTGGAGATCGTGCACAATGTGGAATATGCAGATATGTGAAGTACGCGTGTAGTGACTTACACAATGCACGATTTTTGATTCCATAAGAAATTTGTCACCTTCCTGACTGATGATTGTTGTTTACACGTTGTTTCACACGCATATGTTATTTAGAGACTAGGTTTTACGCTTGTCAGTTGCCCTTGTCATAATCTTTGTCTCTTAATTGGATATGTAATTGTGCTTTGAGAACTGTGCGTGTCTGCAATTGAAGTTCTCGTGCAGAGAGGCAGTGAAATTCCCTTGACTGTACAAAAACATGCATTCCCTTGACTGTACAAAAACATGCAGACGGCAATGAAATTCGCTTCACTGTACAAAAACATGCAGACGGCAATGAAATTCGCTTTACTGTACAAAAACATGCAGACGGCAATGAAATTCGCTTGACTGCATAAACACATGCAGACGGCAATGAAATTCGCTTGACTGTACAAAAACATGCAGACGGCAATGAAATTCGCTTGACTGTACAAACACATGCAGACGCACGTGCATGTATACCCATGACCGTCCCCTTGATATGTTTTATATTCACCGACACCAAAATGGTGTCAGCTGCTGGTTTGTTGAAATACGCGGCTGCCTTACAACGGTCTACAGTATGATGAAACAGTGCCCGGTTTCTATGATGTCTTGTCCTACACGACAAATGTCGATTTTGTTTTATTGTCATTAAATCATCTGTCGGAGTTCAGTTTCAGTTCGGTTTCTCAAGGAGGCGTAACTGCGTTCGGACAAATCCATATACGCTACACCACATCTGCTAAGCAGATGCCTGATCAGCAGCGTTTATACATGCCGGAGAACTAACATAATAAACATGCACAAGGCAATATAGGCATGAGAGCAGATTGTGCTGTCAATGAACTCACATTTCTAGCCCCAAAATGGAAACTATAGTTTGCATTATCAAACTTCAGATTATCTGTATTTCGTGTGCAGTGTTCATTAGAATGAGTGTGCAGGGTTATAAGCGGGTGTGTGTGATGTCTGTGACCGAACTGGTGACTGTTTCAGGTTCAGTGACGTTTCACCTCAGTGTGAACAAACTGGTGACTGTTTCAGGTTCAGTGACGTTTCACCTCAGTGTGAACAAACTGGTGACTTTTTCAGGTTCAGTGATGTTTCACCTCAGTGTGACCAAACTGGTGACTGTTTCAGGTTCAGTGACGTTTCACCTCAGTGTGAACAAACTGGTGACTTTTTCAGGTTCAGTGATGTTTCACCTCAGTGTGAACAAACTGGTGACTGTTTCAGGTTCAGTGACGTTTCACCTCAGTGTGAACAAACTGGTGGCTGTTTCAGGTTCAGTGACGTTTCACTGCAGTGTGATGGACGTGACTGGGGACTTTGAGATCACAGAAAGTGGGGGTCTGGTGGCCAGCGGAAACATCTCTGTGGCTGCCGATCCCGTCATTCCCAGCTTGCCCACTTCCACCACTTCTGGAAACACTGAAGACCAGGACTTCCAGCTGACCACTGCTGACATCTACAAGGAACTCCGTTTGCGAGGTTACGACTATGGGCCGACTTTCCAGGGGATTCTGAGCTCTACCATTTCAGGTACTGAACTCTGAATGATTGACTGTTACGGGCCGACTTTCCAGGGGATTCTGAGCTCTACCATTTCAGGTACTGAACTCTGAAGGATTTACTGTTATGAGCCGACTTTCCAGGGGATTCTGAGCTCTACCATTTCAGGTACTGAACTCTGAAGGATTGATTCTTATGGGCCAACTTTCCAGGGCATTCTGAACGCCACAATGTCCAGTGCATATGTTATATTGCTTCGTTTTTTGTTGTTGTTTTTTTTTTTTTTGGTGTGTTTTTTGTGTGTGTCGGGTGAGAGGGGATTGTTGTTGTTTTTTGTTGTTGTTGTTATTGTTTTTTAAACTTACCAGTTACTACAAGCTATACTTTCATGGCAATGATATGATTTATATTTTTTGTTTTTACGCGCTTTCAGTGTTTTGGAGAAATTATTTCAGTTAAATCCTGTATGGCACACACACACACACACACTCACACAACACACACTCAGTGTTTTTGAATGGAAGTATTTTCACTTCGCAAAGAGATATCTCGCTAATGAATGACTGCAATTGAAATTAATTGAATTATAGGTTCAACCAAATGCACAGTGGTTTCTGTTATGTATTTTGAAATAGACCATCAAGCTGATTTTAGTTCAGTACTAACCAATGTGCATTTGGTCCGAATACTGCTCTGCTCATGTGAATGTCATCGTTACAGCTGACGGTTGTGGGTTGCTTTGGTTGAAGATTAGCACAGATAAGAAAACAATTCGTCGTGTCAGTTCAGCCCGCCTAATGAATGACGTCGTCTTCTCCACGTCCTGTCTGGACCTTGGTGTGCAGTAGGGTTGGTGTCGACCACACCAAATCTCTGAGCCTCTTCAAGAGGGAACAGGTCTGGAGAATGTGTTGTGGTGTTTGGTCTTCGAGATCACAGTAGCAGATGGAAGATGGTAGCAGCTTCATCTTCTGAACAGGTGGGCATTGAGACAGCAGGACCAGGTTGTAATCTCATTATCACCACCAGTAGCCAACGTTCAAGAAGATGGTTGACTTCCTCTGGCACCGAGTTTAGCAAGCTGATCTGCTGCTTCGTTGCCAAGGATTCCGCAATGAGCTGGCACCCATTGCAAGACTGCTGGTCTTCTTTTGGCAACTTCTTCTTGGAGTGTTTTCATGAAGCGAGGAAGTTTGTCTACCGCAAGGACCTCCAGAACAGAGAATGCATCAGAGAGGAAGACAGCTTGGGGACAGTCGCTCTCTGAGTCAAGAACCAACGCGGCAGCCTGCATGAGGGGCTGAATTTCAGCCGTATAGTTGGAGCAGTGTTTCCCAGCTGGTATCTCTGAGTGTGGAAATAAGTCCCTCAGGAGATTTGTTGAGTACGCCTGCTCCTCCATCAGTCAAGGCGTTGGTTGCTGAGCCATCAGTGAACACATGAATCCACGATTATTTTGTTACATCAGAATTGTTTTAAAGAATATCAATTCCCCGCCTCTGGGATACATTCACAACAGCATGGTCCACATTCTTGGCGAAAATTCTTTGCAAACATGCATGTGGTGTATTCTCGACATGGACGAATTGTTTATGAAGTTTCATACTGCATTAATTTGAAGATCTATATGCTTGTGTGTTGACTGAGGTAGTCTGGACAGATGTTGCATTATGCTGATGCTGAGGAATGACTGTTTTCAGGGGATGGGGGTCTCCTGGAGTGGTCAGGGCGCTGGGTGGTGTTCATTGACCTGATGCTGCAGATCCAGGTGCTGGGCCACTCAGGCAACATGCTGCGACTGCCCACACGGATCACCAGGCTGGACATCAACCCCCTGATACATGACACCTGTGTTCAGCCCATTGGGGACAAACAGGGTGAGAGGAGCTGCTGAGCTGGGTTGTAAAGGGATGTATCAAAATGTGTGTGTCCTTAGGTCTCAATAAGAGACGTAGGGGGTGGGATGGGGGGTGGGGCCGGGGTAATAGGGATAAAAAGATTACTTGGGAGGCCAAGGACATAAGGACGCCAGTCACAAAGGTTTTCTATAGATTTATTACAATGGTTACATGAAGAAGAGAAGAAGAAGACAGTGAGCAAGCATAGCATGAAGCTGGCAGAGTATGCAAAAAGACAAGATAGTCGGAAGGCTGCAGCAGGTGTCAAATTATCAAAATTGGCGCTGCGAGCAGGATGTTCAGGGGCAAAAAATATTGATGATCACACAGGAGAAGAAGACAGTGCCTGAAAAAAGTCATAATGACAATGCCAGTAATGCAAGTGGATAATAAAAACACATGTATATATATTACAATGGAAAGACTACCAGTGTATCTAGAATTGGCAACAACATTAATTAAATAAATGCATATGTGTGAAGACCACCACTGCCTTTAAACGACATTCCTAATACATTTAGAGAATGCAAGTAAAATTGGCTAAGGTGATGTTGATTTAGTGAAAGTACACTGACACCAATGATAAGATAATGCCCAGCATGTGATATAAGCATGATGATAGAGTATTAATGATATAATAAATGCACATGCCAAGGAAGCCTAAAAAGTGAGAGAATCTGAGTGTACTCGTTTGAATCTCACAGTCGCCAGTATTTTCTCCCCTCCACTAGATCTTGAGTGGTGGTCTGGAGACTGGTCATTCAGGTGTGATGATAAACCAAGGTCCCGTGTGCAGCTTACAATAAGTGCACGTAAAAGAACCCACAGCAACACAGGGGTTATCCCTGGCAAAATTCCGTAGAAAAGTCTACTTTATTAGGGAACAAATACACTTGCATGCAGAAACAAGGGTGGCACTCTCAGGGTAGTGACATGCTCCCTCTGGGGAGAGCAGCCCAACGTTTATAAGAGAAATCTGTTGTGACAATTGATTGCACATAATAAAAGCCTGTAACAGCTAATTCTGTGTCCTGTGTCCCCAGTTTAGTTAACGACGCTCCATACTTGGTGCTGTGAGCAGGATGAGTTTAAATTAAATTGCCTCTGAATTTGGTGCTACGAGCAGGATCAGTTTAGATTGAATTGTCTGAATTTGGCGCTGCGAGCAGGGTCAGTTTAGATTGGATTGCCCCTGCATTTGGCGCTGCGAGCAAGATGTTCAGGGTCAAAAGGCGTTAACACTCACGCGTTTTATATGTCTGTTGCATAAGTTTGATTGTTGATAGTGTTTGCAAACTGAAACTAAGCACAGATAATTCGGAGAAACTTTTATATCTCCGTATAATTTTTTGTGTTGTTTTGTACTTTCCTATTTTCATTTCAAAATTTAAGATAACCAATAATTATATTGTTGCCACCAGCCATTGCTGTGGAGGTGGACGAGTGGCAGAACATGGTGAGAGCAGGGGGCATAACTCTCCATGGACTGCATGCCACTGTGGCGCCTCACCGCAGTCTTCAAGCCCCACCTGTCCTGGAACGCTTCTCCTTTGTCCCCTACCAGCACAGCACCACTGTGTCGGCTGAACTGCAACAGTATGCTGAAGATGTCAACACTTACGCTGTGCACGTGCTGAAGAGAATGGTGGAAGAGCAGAAGAGTGGCTCCCCTTTGGACGGGGTGTCTGGGCTGGTGGAGGATGTGGGGAAGGAGAGAGCTGTGTGTGCACAGAGGCTGGACATGTACAGCAGTGAACCGGAGCACTATGCACTGATCAAGGTGGGTTCCTGATCAATATTTCAGGGCTTTCTTCCCTCTCAGTGCAATCTACAGTTCCTCCGTGGTCTGCTATTCATTATTATAATGAAATGAAAGGAACCCGAAAAAAAAAATGCCCCCCACCCCCTCCAAAAAAAAAAAAAAAAAAAAAAAAAAAGAGAGAGAGAGAGAAAAGCAAAAAAAAAAAAAAAAAAAAAGAGAAAAAAGCAAAAAAAAAAACAAAAAAAAAAGCAAAAAAAAAGCTGAAATATCGGAAAAAAAGCTGAAATATCGGAAAGATCTTTTTGGCATAAAATTTCAACTCTTCTGATCAGGAGAGGGACAGACTCATGTACAGACTCACACACCTTTTCCTGTTTTTACTGCGCGCAGATTTATCAGATAGATTTCCTCTGCTGAATATTTTCCAGAGACTGTTCCAAAAGGAAGGTTCAGCATGAACTGCTTAATTATTAATATCCGTTTGGTCACTGTTTACAATGCTCGTGCTCGTGTGGGGTTGGTGAACAACGCACTAGCCAGAAACCTTCGGGAGGCACGGCTTCTCGTAAGCAGTGATGTCATGAATTGTGTATTTTTGAGTGACCAAGAATGATAGTACTTATTTCAGGACAACATGTCATATTTTGTGAATCGTATTTTGCTGACCACTTCTTAAACATGTCTAGGCAGCTCATTCTAGAAAGATGTGCGTGTGCGCATGAACGGGTTTAGCGATTTGAGGACTGATCCGTTGCCTGCTGACCTGGCGTGCAGGTTCTTCGGGACATGGTGACCCAGCCTGGCCAGGAGACATGTCCACAGAAGGGGAACACACTGCTGGCTGATGACCTGGCCACTGACCTTCTGCTCACCTCCCTGCTGGAGGCCGGCTCTCTCCGCCCCTTCCTGGGCGTGGTGCTGGAGAACTCCCTCCCCTTCAGCCTCAAAGTCTGTGAGCTTCTGTCCACTGACAGTCCTGTGTACCGCCACATTGCTCAACTATTGGCGAGCGTACCCAGACTGACACTCCAAATCACGGCAGCAGCAAAAAGCCTGCCGAAAGGTGAAGACTTGGTCTCGTTGAATGTCAGCCCTAAAGAGTGGGACTTGACCAAGGAGAGTTCAGAGCTGGGCCAGTTCCAGCTGGTGGTCCTGAACAACATCCTTCATCAGGAAGTCAACGTTGTGCAGGCCTTGGTCAAAGCCTCAGAGCTGATGGTGGAGGGGGGCTTCCTGCTGGTGAAGGAGGTGACCCACAACTTCCCTGTCTACCTGGCTCTGGAAGGGCTGCACGGCCCCTCACCTCAGCACACCTCGGAGAACGGCGCAGTGTACGGCCGCTACAGGACGGAGTCAGCCTGGCGTGAGCTGTTCAGCAGAGCTGGTCTGCAGGTGGTGATGACCACGTCGGACAACTGCTTGTCTTCCCTGTTTCTGGTGCGCCGTCACTTCAAGGTGTGCACTGCCTCGTTGTGTTGTGTGTGAATCTGGATGTAGCTTTTTCTGAGGTCACAGGTAAAATAAATTTAGCACTTCAAGGTGTGCACTGCCTCGTTGTGTTGTGTGTGAATCAGGATGTAGCTTTTTCTGAGGTCACAGGTAAAATAAATTTAGCACTTCAAGGTGTGCACTGCCTCGTTGTGTTGTGTGTGAATCTGGATGTAGCTTTTTCTGAGGTCACAGGTAAAATAAATTTAGCACTTCAAGGTGTGCACTGCCTCGTTGTGTTGTGTGTGAATCAGGATGTAGCTTTTTCTGAGGTCACAGGTAAAATAAAGTTAGCAGTTAGTACTGCCTCGTTGATGTGTTGATTGACTGATGTGGGCCGTGTTGAGGGCTGTTTGTAGATGTGTGCATATCTCAGGAACTATTCCGCTGTTAAAGATGTGTGCATATCTCAGGAACTATTCCGCTGTTAAAGATGTGTGCATATCTCAGGAACTATTCCGCTGTTAAAGATGTGTGCATATCTCAGGAACTAATCCGCTGTTAAAGATGTGTGCATATCTCAGGAACTATTCCGCTGTTAAAGATGTGTGCATATCTCAGGAACTATTCCGCTGTTAAAGATGTGTGCATATCTCAGGAACTAGTCCGCTGTTAAAGATGTGGGGATGATCTGTGAATCAGGTCGTAGGATATTCATTTGAAAGTTTTATCACGTCATTTTAGTATTACGGAATGACACAACAGTCGTTTTGTGTTATCTCTAATGAGATTAGTATTTACGCGATGCAGATGATTAGAATAGCAGGTTAAGATTTCAAGTTGTCAGCATTGCATGCAAACTGATCCCTCAGCACAGCGTTTCTAACTGGATTAGATTTTGCTGTAAGCAGTTTTTCACTTCAGACTAGGTGACTGACAGCTTGTTCTGAACAGTTTTTCACATCAAACCACGTGACAGTTTACTGTAAACAGTTTTTCACTTCAGACCAGGGGACAGCTTGCTGTAAACAGTTTTTGGTTTGTTTGTTTTACTTCAGACCAGGTGACAGCTTGCTGTAAACAGCTTTTCACTTCATACTAGGTGACAACTTACTGTCAACAGCTTTTCACATCAGACCAGGTGACAGCTTGCTGTAAACAGCTTTTCACTTCAGACCAGGTGACAGCTTGCTGTAAACAGCTTTTCACATCAGACCAGGTGACAGCTTGCTGTAAACAGCTTTTCACTTCAGACCAGGTGACAGCTTACTGTAAACAGCTTTTCACATCAGACGTGTTGCTGACAGCTTTGCTGGTTTCAGCCCAGCAGGCAGACCGTGGTCCCTGTGGACGATGCAGACTACAGCTGGGTGGAGGCGCTGAAGAAGGAACTGGAGGCTTGTCAGCAAGGTGCCCACACTGACCGGGTGTGGCTGCTGGCCCGGCACCCCTTCAGCGGGGTGGCGGGGATGGTCAGGTGTCTGCTGCAGGAACAAGGCGGTGACAGGGTCAGGTCAGTTCACACACACACACACACACACACACACACACACACACACACACACACACACACACACACACAGATGGTCAGGTGTCTGCTGCAGGAACAAGGCGGTGACAGGGTCAGGTCAGTTCACACCACACACACACACACACACACACACACACACACACACACACACACACACAGATGATCAGGTGTCTGCTGCAGGAACAAGGCGGTGACAGGGTCAGGTCAGTTCACACCACACACACACACACACACACACACACACACACACAGATGATCAGGTGACTGCTGTCCTCTGTTGCTTGTTCCGTTGTATGTGCTTCATGGTGTGTTCTTCCTGTTCTGTTGGTTCATCATAAAAACAGTATTACTGAACGACATGGGCGTCAGTCTGACATCACTACGCGTGAGGAATAATGAAGAAAAATCCACCAAGAAATATGTCTTTTCCAAAGTTTTCAGCCAAACTTCTTTTTTCTTCTCAAGACGCAGTCTTATATCCATACCCTTTAATTTTTCTGATGTTTATACCAAATTCAAACAGACAGTATAACCATAAAATGAATATTGGAACAGAATGAATTTAAACTGCTACTTGGTTTAAAGAACATCAACATCATTATTACATTTGACTGATTTTCTGTATCTGTCATCATTGTCTGGGTGTATCACGTGACTGATTTTCTATGTCATCAGTATCACGTGACTGATTTTCAATGTCATCATTGTCTGGGTGTATCACGTGACTGACTTTCTCTGTCTGTCATCATTGTCTGGGTGTATCACGTGACTAACTTTCTCTGTCTGTCATCATTGTCTGGGTGTATCACGTGACTGACTTTCTCTGTCTGTCATCATTGTCTGGGTGTATCACGTGACTGACTTTCTCTGTCTGTCATCATTGTCTGGGTGTATCACGTGACTGACTTTCTCTATCTGTCATCATTGTCCAGGTGCATCACGTGACTGACTTTATCTGTCATTGATGTCCAGGTGCATCATGTGACTGACTTTCTCTATCTGCCATTGATGTCCAGGTGCATCACGTGACTGACTTTATCTGTCATTGATGTCAGGTGCATCATGTGACTGACTTTCTCTATCTCCCATTGATGTCCAGGTGCATCACGTGACTGACTTTATCTGTCATTGATGTCCAGGTGCATCACGTGACTGACTTTCTCTATCTGCCATTGATGTCCAGGTGTATCACGTGACTGACTTTATCTGTCATTGATGTCCAGGTGCATCATGTGACTGACTTTCTCTATCTGCCATTGATGTCCAGGTGCATCACGTGACTGACTTTATCTGTCATTGATGTCCAGGTGCATCATGTGACTGACTTTCTCTATCTGTCATCATTGTCCAGGTGCATCACGTGACTGACTTTATCTGTCATTGATGTCCAGGTGCATCATGTGACTGACTTTCTCTATCTGTCATCATTGTCCAGGTGCATCACGTGACTGACTTTATCTGTCATTGATGTCCAGGTGCATCACGTGACTGACTTTCTCTATCTGCCATTGATGTCCAGGTGCATCACGTGACTGACTTTATCTGTCATTGATGTCCAGGTGCATCACGTGACTGACTCTATCTGTCATTGATGACCAGGTGTATCACGTGACTGACTTTCTCTACCTGTCATTGATGACCAGGTGCATCACGTGACTGACTTTATCTGTTATCATTGTCCAGGTGCATCACGTGACTGACTTTATCTGTCATTGATGTCCAGGTGCATCACGTGACTTACTTTATCTGTCATTGATGTCCAGGTGCATCACGTGACTGACTCTATCTGTCATTGATGACCAGGTGTATCACGTGACTGACTTTCTCTACCTGTCATTGATGACCAGGTGCATCACGTGACTGACTTTATCTGTTATCATTGTCCAGGTGCATCACGTGACTGACTTTATCTGTCATTGATGTCCAGGTGCATCACGTGACTTACTTTCTCTACCTGTCATTGATGTCCAGGTGCATCACGTGACTGACTTTATCTGCCATTGATGTCCAGGTGCATCACGTGACTGACTCTATCTGTCATTGATGTCCAGGTGCATCACGTGACTGACTTTATCTGCCATTGATGTCCAGGTGTATCACGTGACTGACTCTATCTGTCATTGATGTCCAGGTGCATCACGTGACTGACTTTCTCTATCTGTCATCATTGTCCAGGTGCATCACGTGACTGACTTTCTCTATCTGTCATCATTGTCCAGGTGCATCACGTGACTGACTTTCTCTATCTGCCATTGATGTCCAGGTGTATCATGAACAGCAGTGAGGACTGTGACTGGCTGACCAATACACACAGCCCACAGTTCCGGTCCCTGGCTCAGAAAGACTTGGTGATGAACATCTTCCACGGCGGACAGTGGGGATCCTACATGTACATTCCTGCAGACGCAGGTCGGGGCTTTGGTCTTGTTATGTTCGTATGATTCTCACCGACTTTGTCGTTACAATTTCATGAAATATTTCCTGGTGGTGAAAAATAAAACCATGAATTCAGTCACGGTCTTTTAATTAAGAATTCTTTTCTCACCTCACATCACCTCAGGCCCACAACTACAGAGTAGTCGTTGGGGGAAACCTGAGGACTGCAGACGCAACCTCCCTTCTCCATCTGTCTCTGTCAGTAGCCGCCGGCAGCAGCTCACGTGTATGGAGTCCAGTCCATTCTTTGACGTTCTCATGCCAGTTCTTCTGCTGTCTTCCTCTTCTTCTCATATCAGCTTGCATCTCTTCACAGTTGAAAGGAGAGGTTCCTGAGGTCCAGCAAAGTTCTTAATTCTGCTCCGTACATATTCATTGGTCCTGTGCTCGATCCAAGAAATTTGAAGGAGCTTCCTCAGGCATTTGTTCTCGAAAGCCTGGATCTTCCTTTCAGTTTCGGCCGTCAGTGTCCATGCCTCGCAACCATACAGTACAATGGAGACCACCAGGGCTTTGTAGAGTTTGAATTTTGTGGAGAATCAGATGTTACTTTTCCACACATGGCAGCCATGACCAGCCATGACCAAACTGAATTCTTTTTGCATGAATGCAAAAGAATAGGGATATTAAATTGTTTCGAATTTCATAGCAGATTGACTGAACGGTTGATTACTGAGATATTTTTAAGCTTTATTGTTGGGAAGAAATGTTTCATGGGAAATACCCCTCTGTTTGCCTCTTCCGTTTGGAGTCCCATGCCTTTTTCAAATAATTATGAGAAAAAATCCATGGAAAAAAGTGATTGTTAACAAAAAATTCTAATAACTGTTTCACCTCACCTTCACCTATCCCATAACCCAGTAGAGGGTCGTCGAGGCACCACAGATGTTTCTGGACCAGTCCTCACCATTGGTTCCTGTCTCTTGCAGCTCTCTGGGAGTCTTGGAACCTCGGGTCTGTCCATTCTTTGATGTTGTCCTGCAACATTTTCTTTCGCCTACCTCTCTTCCTACTGCCAGGTACGGTGCCCTACAGAACGGTCTTTGCGAGCCTGTCGGATCTTGTGACGTGTCTGTACCATGTGAGCTTCCTCCTCATGATGACGGTCAGGACGTCATCGTGGGGTCCAGTGGCTTGGGTCGGTGATCTGCTGTCGGACCTCAGCGTTCGTGATGTGCTCAGTGTAGGAGATGCCTAGTAGCTTCAGGAAGTATCTCATTTCCATACCTTGGATCTTCTGGAGCTCAGCAAAGAGAGTCCACGTTTCGCAAGCATAGAGAAGCATCAACTGAACCAGTGAGTGCATAAGTTTCACTTCCGATATGAGTGTGATGTTTTTGTCTCTCCAGATGGGCTTCAGTTCAGTGAGCACTGCTGTGGTCTGCGCTATCCTGGACATGACTTCTGGTTTGGAGCCTTCACGTGTGAAAGCACCCAGGTACTTGAACCCAGATACAGATTCCAAAGACTGGCCGTTGACTTTGATATCGGTGCAAATGCCGTTGGTATTATTCGTCATGGTCTTTGTCTTTTCTGCACTGATTTCCATTCCGAATGCCCTGGAGGTGAGGTCGGGTCTTTCTACCAGTTTTGAGAGTTCAGTCTCATTTCCTCCAAAGCCATCAATGTCATCGGTGAACTGAAGAGATGCAACAGTTCTACTTCCGGTGGTGACGGTGCCCTGGTCTTTCAATGTATGCGATATGATACACTCCAGGAATATGTTGAATAACTTATGGGACAGTAGACACCCCTGTCTGACTCCAGCTGTTGTCCTGAAGCAGCTTCTGATGGAACCGTTGTTTAGGACTGCACTGGTTGCCTTGTCTATTGTTGTTAGATAACTCTGATTTGCTGGGATTGATGTATTTTCTCACGGCTGCCCACAAAGCCTCATGCCAGACTGTGTCAGACACTTTCCTCTGATCTACTAAGACATTGTACACACGTTGCTGCGCCCAGTTTGGAAGCTCGGTTGTTCTTCAGAGATGATTTTCTCAGCTTGAGATTTCAGTCTTTTCAAGATGACTTTCAGTAGAACCTTGCTCGGGTGGCTTGTTGTGTGCTAAGTTTGGCACAATTGGAAATCTCCTTTCTTTGGCAGTGAATCCAAACAGTCGGCCGTTTTCCCGTCTTCCAGATTCTGTTGCAAAGACTTTACCTGTTTAACGGTAAGCACAAAATGGACCCTATCCTTTGAAGCATTTCCAGTGTTGCTCACAGACTGATCGTATTACATGATCAGTAATGGCTTGATAGTTGATTTGGGAAGTGTAAAATGCATTTCTCATGCATATTTAAAAAAAAGAAAAGAAAAAAAAGAAAAAAAGAAATCGAATCGGTTTTGAGATTGCTTTGAGATGCAATGAGGATGACAAATCACGCTACGGGTGACACGAACAAGATCATGAATTTCATCTTCTTCCTTGTCATTTTCAGGTGTGGTCAAAGGTTCTGATACACAGCAAAAAGAGCAGCTCTGAAGTAGCGTAGGAACTAAGATGTCAAATAAGTAGCGGGGCAGTATATTAAGACAGATGTCTTGATGAGAAAGGTAGAGTAAGCCAAAAACCATCTCAACATGACGGTCACTGAAAGAGAAAGGGAGAGAGGCAGACACGCAGACAGACAGACAGACAGTTTCAGTAGCTCAAGGAGGCGTCACTGCGTTCGGACAAATCCATATACGCTACACCACATCTGCCAAGCAGATTCCTGACCAGCAGCGTAACCCAACGCGCTTAGTCAGGCCTTGAGAAAAAAAGAAAAAAAAAGGTGAATAAATAATAGATAAGCTTACACAAATAAACAAATAAATAAGTAAATAATAACTATAAAAAACAAACAAAAAAACACAACAAACAAACAAAACAATAATAAATAAATAAATAAATAAATAATATAACAATTATGATGAATAAGCAAATAGATGTAAAACATGAAGACACACTTTCACATATACACCCACACATGCATAACAGATATGCACCGAACATGCAGTTTCACAGATATGAAAGCACAGTTAAATACATACAAACGTACATGAGCTCCAACACACACACACACACACATTACCCTGCACCTCCTCTACCCCCCTCCTCCACACACTCATTCCTAGTCTACGTATCGCAGCTTCCACGGCACACACACACACACACACACACACACACACACACACACACACACACACACACACACACACATACACGCACACACACACAGATGAACACTTGTACAAGCACACACACATATGCCCATATCTCCACACACATATATACAAAGATATATATATATACGTTCCAATATCCTGTTGCTGACAGACAGACAGATATGGAAGAAGAAAAAAAGAGGGGAGGAAGAGAAGCTGCTAATTCAGAAGAGATTCTGCTGGAGTTCATCCTTGGACGTGATCTCTCCAGGGAAGCAGTGCCATTCACCAGTTGTTCTGGGAAAAGAGTCGACGGGTGGAACAGACTAAGCAGACTAAGATTGGAAGCAACTTTTTGAACTTGAAAACAAAACCACATTGGTGAAAAGGAATCTTTGAACAGGTCTTTAACTTGAAAAATAGAACGTTGGAATCTGTGTACAATGCACATGGATGTGGTTCAGTGAACTTATCCACTCTGTCCTTTCCACAGCCCTGTGTGCCCCAAGCAAGCCGTGCAGTCATGCCTACGTGAACGTGATGACCCGCGGTGACCTGTCCAGCCTGCAGTGGGTGGAGTCCCCCCTCAAGTTCTTCAGGCCAGACAGTCCTGCCAGCAGCAGCCTGGAGCTGTGCACTGTGTACTGTGCTGCCCTCAACTTCCGTGACGTCATGCTGGCTACAGGAAAGCTGCCTCCTGACGCCATTCCTGGGGACCTGGCCGCTCAGGACTGCATCCTGGGCATGGAGTTCTCTGGCCGGGACTCCCAGGGCAACAGGGTCATGGGACTCCTGCCTGCAAAGGTTAGGCCTGCCATTGGTGTTGACGTTCTTTGTGTTGAATGAGTCCCCCCTGTCCCAGTGCCCTGTATTTCTTTTCTGTTTTTCCTTGGTTAGGTTTGCTTCCACCACCGTTTTTCCGTGGTTAGGTTTGCTTCCACCACCGTTTTTCCTTGGTTAGGTTTGCTTCCACCACCGTTTTTCCTTGGTTAGGTTTGCTTCCACCACCGTTTTTCCTCCCCCCCCCCTTCTCCATCCCCACTGTATGCTCTCTCCCAGTCCTTCATCAGTAAAAAGACAATCTGTTCCCAGTCCTTCATCAGTAAAAAGACAGTCTGTTCCCAGTCCTTCATCAGTAAAAAGACAGTCTGTCTTTAGTTTCCATCTGTGGGCACACATTATCATTCCCTCCACCTCCAGTTTTTAAAAAAATATTTATTTATTTTTTATTTTATAACTTTGCATTGATTCAAAAAAGAAAATATTGACATGCATATTCATGCAGGGACAGAGATAGCAAAGTATACACAGATGTAGGGTAGACTGCTGGCAGCCTGACATCACAGTGAAGTGACTGAACGGTGACGTAACCACTCCACAGGGCATGGCCACCACAGTGGACGTCTCCAAGCAGTTCCTGTGGAAGATTCCAGACTCGTGGAGCATGGCGGAAGCTGCCACAGTGCCGGTAGTCTACTGCACAGCCTACTACGCCCTGGTGATCCGAGGCCGAATCCGCAAAGGGGAGCGTGTCCTGATCCATGCGGGGAGTGGAGGGGTGGGGCAGGCGGCCATTTCCATCGCTCTGCGGGCTGGCTGCGAGGTGTTCACCACAGTGGGCTCTCAGGAGAAGAGGGAAACTCTGCAAGCCATCTTCCCTGCCCTCAAAGATCACCACTTTGGCAACTCCCGTGATCTGAGCTTCGAGAGTCACTTCATGAGAGTCACCAAAGGCAAAGGTGACAGTGATATACCAAAAGATGATGTTTCTTTGTTGATCTTGTTTTTAAGATGCTGCTCATTTACTTTAGTTGATAAACCAGAATATGCTCAACAAAAAATAAGGATTACAGCAATCTTTTCAGTGCATACTCTATTACTTGTTAACGCAAAAGTCAAAATTAATGTTTCTTTTTAAGGGTCAGACATAAAATGATTTTTTGTAGTGGGAGGTGAAACGTTTTGTACTTGATATTACATATCTGTTATTGTTTGAAAGTAGACAATAAATCAGAGTGTATAATAATTTTCTCGTGTAAATAAATGTTCTTGCCACATTTGCCGCTTATTGATACAGACCTGACGACTGATAATTGTTTTGTGTGGGCCAGGTATGGACACAGAACTGACTGATAATTGTTTTGTGTGGAGCAGGTATGGATACAGAACTGACTGATAATTGTTTTGTGTGGGCCAGGTATGGACACAGAACTGACTGATAATTGTTTTGTGTGGGCCAGGTATGGACACAGAACTGACTGATAATTGTTTTGTGTGGGCCAGGTATGGATACAGAACTGACTGATAATTGTTTGTGTGGGCCAGGTATGGACACAGAACTGACTGATAATTGTTTTGTGTGGACCAGGTATGGACACAGAACTGACTGATAATTGTTTTGTGTGGACCAGGTATGGACACAGAACTGACTGATAATTGTTTTGTGTGGACCAGGTATGGACACAGAACTGACTGATAATTGTTTTGTGTGGACCAGGTATGGACACAGAACTGACTGATAATTGTTTTGTGTGGGCCAGGTATGGACACAGAACTGACTGATAATTGTTTTGTGTGAGCCAGGTATTGACACAGAACTGACTGATAATTGTTTTGTGTGGGCCAGGTATGGACACAGAACTGACTGATAATTGTTTTGTGTGGGCCAGGTATGGATACAGAACTGACTGATAATTGTTTTGTGTGGACCAGGTATGGACGTGGTGCTGAACTCTCTGGCAGAGGAGAAGCTGCAGGCCAGTCTACGTCTGTTGGCTCAGCATGGCCGCTTCCTGGAGATTGGCAAATTTGACCTGTCCAACAACACGCCACTGGGTGAGTCAGTGTTGTTTTGTCGCTGTTCATTCCACCATTCACAGACCTTGTTTCCTTTGCGATGATACTTGCATGTTGTTGTTGTTTTCTTTTCACTAACTCGTTTGCTAAGCGTCTTCATGCTGATGGAGTCTCCCGTCGGACTGACGGATGAGTAGACAGGCAGGCTTATCTGTCGGTGTGTGTCCTCATATGGGAGAAGAGGCCGATTCTGGATGCGCAATACTTCCCACAGGTGTTGCAAGGAAAAACGTCTCCAGAAGTTGAGCCCTGCTTTCTTCGCTCACACTTCTCCTTAATGTCCAGCGTTCTCTTGTTTTCAAACGTCTTTATGCCACTAGAGCACAGCATCCTCCAGCGAGAGCGGTCGAGGGCATCAGTTTCCCAGGAAGCGATGTCTATGTCACAGGCTTTGAGGTTTGTCATCAAGGTGTCCTTGAAGCACTTGCAGGGTCTTCAGAGTTCACGGTGGCCTTCCTTCAGCTGACCATACAAAAGGATCTTCGGGATCCTGCTGTCTGTCATGCGGACAACGTGTCCTGTCCAGCGTAGCTGGCACTGGATAAGCAAGCTTTCGATGCTGGGCAGGCCGCTCCTCACTAGAACCTGGAGGTTGGAGACCCTGTCTTGCCACTTTATGCCGAGGATCTTTCATAGGCATCTCTGGTGAAACTGCTCCAGTTGTTGAATGTGACGGGGATACGTCGTCCATGTTTCACAGCAGTACAACAAAGTGGTCAGCACAACAGCTCTGTAGGTTTTGATTTTGGTGCTGAGCCTGATGCCTTTGTTGTTCCACAGCCTGTTGTTGAGTCTACCAAAGGCGGAGCTGGCCTTAACGATGCGCAGCGACACTTCTGCATCAAGGGCTCCGTTGCTGCATAGGGTGCTGCCGAGGTAGCAAAACTTGTCGACTGACTTGATCTGTGTGTCAACGATCTTGATTGCAGGTGGGGGGGGAGGCACTGGCGTTCTGTGAGCTAGCTGGTTGGTACATGGACTCGGTCTTGCTGAGGCTGATGGTGAGTCCAAAGCACCTGCAGGAGGCTGAGAACCTGTCCATAGTGAACTGCATGTCCTCATGGGTGTGTGCAGCAAGCGCACAGTCACCAGCGAAGAGGAACTCTCAACAGTGCCTTAAACACTCTGGACCTGGCATGGAGTCGCTGCAAGTTGAAAAGTTTGCCATCTGTGCGAAACTGAATGTAGATGCCCCGGTTACAGTCCTGGAAGGCGTCAATCAGCATAGCAGAGAAGAGAATGGAGAACAGTGTGGGTGCAAGGACGCAGCCCTGTTTCACTCCATTTACCACAGGGAATGGATCCGACATGTCAGTATTTTCCTGTACTCTCGCCTGCATGCCATCATGGAATGACGCAATCAGCTGGATTAGGCTCTCTGGGCAGCCAAACTTTAGGAGGATCTCCCGCACACCACGGCGGTTCACCGTGTTGAAGGCCTTAGTCAGGTCTACAAAGACCATGTGGAGCTCCTTGTTCTGCTCACGGCACTTCTCTTGCATCTGGCGTACGGCAAACACCATGTCACATGTTCCCCTGCCTGAGCGGAAGCCGCGCTGTGCTTCAGGGATGACTATGTTGGAGACATGGTCAACCAGTCTGTTCAGTATGATGCGGGCGAAGATCTTGCTGGCGATGCAGAGGAGAGAGATTCCACGGTGGTTATCGCAGGATGTTTTGTCTCCCTTCCGTTTGTAAATGTGGATAAT
Source organism: Babylonia areolata (assembly GCF_041734735.1). NCBI lineage: Eukaryota > Metazoa > Mollusca > Gastropoda > Neogastropoda > Buccinidae > Babylonia > Babylonia areolata. The sequence goes on from NC_134893.1 coordinate 914,663, forward strand.
TGAAGCATCCTTGAAATCCTGGGGGACCTCCCCTCTCTCCAAGATAGACTGGAACAGGGCAGTCAGCTTGTCTGTCAGCACCTCGCCTCCATACTTGTAGATGTCAGCCTGGATTCCATCCGTTCCTGGTGCTTTTCCTGACGTTGTCAGCATCAGGGTCTTCATACTGGCCTTACACTAATCGATCTAAGCAGACTGCTGGAGACTTGACTACTTCAGAACGAACCTGAGTGTTGTAAGGATTATGGTGAGCAGAATACTGGGATGACCAGTTGTGTTGTGCAGGGATGTGTGTGTTCCTGAAGAACGTCAGCTTTCATGGCATCGTGTTGTGTTGTGTTGTGTTGTGTTGTGCAGGGATGTGTGTGTTCCTGAAGAACGTCAGCTTTCACGGCATTGTGCTGTGCTGTGCTGTGTTGTGTTGTGCAGGGATGTGTGTGTTCCTGAAGAACGTCAGCTTTCACAGCATTGTGCTGTGTTGTGTTGTGTTGTGTTGTGTTGTGTTGTGTTGTGCAGGGATGTGTGTGTTCCTGAAGAACGTCAGCTTTCACAGCATTGTGCTGTGTTGTGTTGTGCAGGGATGTGTGTGTTCCTGAAGAACGTCAGCTTTCACGGCATTGTGTTGTGTTGTGTTGTGTTGTGCAGGGATGTGTGTGTTCCTGAAGAACGTCAGCTTTCACGGCATTGTGTTGTGTTGTGTTGTGTTGTGCAGGGATGTGTGTGTTCCTGAAGAACGTCAGCTTTCACGGCATCCTGCTGGACGCGCTGTTCGAGGAGCACAGTGCGGCCTGGGAGGAGGTGGCCAGCCTGGTGCAGCAGGGCATGGACAGCGGAGAGGTGCGGCCCCTCCATTCCACGCTCTTTGACCAGCAGCACGTGCAGCACGCCTTCCGCTACATGGCCCAGGGGAAACACACCGGCAAGGTGGTGCTGAAGGTGGGCCCTTGGATCGCTGTTTGGTGTGATGTGGCGTGTGCATGCAGGTGGATGTGTGAGAGCCTGCATTAGTAAGAGCCTGTGGAAAAACCGCAGCAACACAGCAAACGTATATAAAAAGGAACACAAAGGTTGTATAATACAGAGCCTGCATTAGTAAGAGCATGTGGAAAAACAGCAGCAACACAGCAAACCTACATAAAAAGAAACACAAAGGTTGTATAATACAGAGCCTGCATTAGTAAGAGCCTGTGGAAAAACAGCAGCAACACAGCAAACCTACATAAAAAGGAACACAAAGGTTGTATAATACAGTTTTATATCTGTAAGACAGTTTGCTTTGACGTTGTTGATTACTGTCCAGCTGACTGCACAAGGCCACATCAAGACAGAAGATCGATGCTCTGTCACGTGATGAAACAAACCAAACTATCAAAAGAGAAGAAAAAAACATGGTCTTGAAACATCACAGATGATTTGCAGGAATAGTATTCTGTAACAATGACCTGTGTGTTAGATCTGTCAGCAGTAACACTGACCTGTGTGTTAGATCTGTCAGCAGTAACACTGACCTGTGTGTTGAGATCTGTCAGCAGTAACACTGACCTGTGTGTTACATTGACCTGTGTGTTAGATCTGTCAGCAGTAACACTGACCTGTGTGTTCAGATCTGTCAGCAGTAACACTGACCTGTGTGTTCATATCTGTCAGCAGTAACAATGACCTGTGTGTTAGATCTGTCAGCAGTAACACTGACCTGTGTGTTCAGATCTGTCAGCAGTAACACTGACCTGTGTGTTAGATCTGTCAGCAGTAACACTGACCTGTGTGTTCATATCTGTCAGCAGTAACACTGACCTGTGTGTTAGATCTGTCAGCAGTAACACTGACCTGTGTGTTCAGATCTGTCAGCAGTAACACTGACCTGTGTGTTCAGATCTGTCAGCAGTAACACTGACCTGTGTGTTAGATCTGTCAGCAGTAACACTGACCTGTGTGTTAGATCTGTCAGCAGTAACACTGACCTGTGTGTTCAGATCTGTCAGCAGTAACACTGACCTGTGTGTTCATATCTGTCAGCAGTAACACTGACCTGTGTGTTCAGATCTGTCAGCAGTAACACTGACCTGTGTGTTAGATCTGTCAGCAGTAACACTGACCTGTGTGTTAGATCTGTCAGCAGTAACACTGACCTGTGTGTTAGATCTGTCAGCAGTAACACTGACCTGTGTGTTCAGATCTGTCAGCAGTTTTAGATCTGTCAGCAGTAACACTGACCTGTGTGTTCAGATCTGTCAGCAGTAACACTGACCTGTGTGTTAGATCTGTCAGCAGTAACACTGACCTGTGTGTTAGATCTGTCAGCAGTAACACTGACCTGTGTGTTCAGATCTGTCAGCAGTAACACTGACCTGTGTGTTCAGATCTGTCAGCAGTAACACTGACCTGTGTGTTCAGATCCGTGAGGAGGAGAGTGCCCGCCAAGTGAAGCAGCCTGTGCCCCTCACAGTGCCCGCCCTGGCACGCACGGCCTGCCACCCCAGCAAGACTTACATCATCACAGGGGGCACCGGGGGCTTCGGACTGGAACTGGCTCAGTGGCTGCTGGACCGCGGGGCCACCAAGCTGGTCCTCACCTCTCGCAGCGGCATCACCACAGGTCGGACCTCTGGGGCCTCTTTGTTGTTTTGGCTGTTGTTGTTGTTGTTTTGGTTGTTGTTGTTGTTGTTTTGGTTGTTGTTGTTGTTGTTGTTGTTGTTGTGTGTCTTCGTCCATGGAGGTGACCAACATCGATGGCACGATGATGGGCTTTGAAGAACATAAATGCAACGGCCACATTGATTAGAGCAGACATACTGTTCTGTGTCAGTCAAACGTCAGGAGGTACTGTACCATTTCAAACTGTTACAGAAAGTACTGGCGCTTTTCTGTAACATTTCAAACTGTTATAAGGGGTTCTGAGATGTTTTTCTGTAACATTTCAGGCTGTAACAGGAGGTGACAAAAATAGACCTGGGTGCCTCGCACAGGGCACAGAAACTCTTCAAAATTAAACATTCCGAACTAGTAATTGATAAAAATCAAACAAAATTACGCAGATCAGCTACATTTGTCTATACGAATACACGTGCGCTTAATTCACGATTTTTGCGTCTTTGAATATTTTATTTCAATTTTGGGCATGCCTTTCAACCTCTTATTTTCACATTTCTTCTTTGGCCTTTTTTTGTAGGTCATCCAGCGTCTCATTGTTTTTTCCACTGTTCCGTTGTTGTTGTTTTTTGTAGGTCATCCAGCGTCTCATTGTTTTCTCCACTGTTCTGTGGTCTTTTTTGTAGGTCATCCAACATCTCATTGTTTTCTCTACTGTTTTGTGGTCTTTTTTGTAGGTCATCCAACATCTCATTGTTTTCTCCACTGTTCTGTGGTCTTTTTTTGTAGGTCATCCAACATCTCATTGTTTTCTCCACTGTTCTGTGGGGGGTCATCCAACATCTCATTGTTTTCTCCACTGTTCTGTGGGGGGGGGGGGGGGGGGGGGGGGGGGGGGGGGGGGGGGGGGGGGGGGGGGGGGGGGGGGGGAGGGGTGTTTGTAGGTCATCCAACATCTCATTGTTTTCTCCACTGTTCTGTGGGGTTTTTTTTTTGTAGGTCATCCAACATCTCATTGTTTTCTCCACTGTTCTGTGGGGGTTTTTTTTGTAGGTCATCCAACATCTCATTGTTTTCTCCACTGTTCTGTGGGGTTTTTTTTTGTAGGTCATCCAACATCTCATTGTTTTCTCCACTGTTCTGTGGGGTTTTTTTTTGTAGGTCATCCAACATCTCATTGTTTTCTCCACTGTTCTGTGGGGGTTTTTTTTGTAGGTCATCCAACATCTCATTGTTTTCTCCACTGTTCTGTGGGGTTTTTTTTGTAGGTCATCCAACATCTCATTGTTTTCTCCACTGTTCTGTGGGGTTTTTTTTGTAGGTCATCCAACATCTCATTGTTTTCTCCACTGTTCTGTGGGTGTTTTTTTTGTAGGTCATCCAACATCTCATTGTTTTCTCCACTGTTCTGTGGGTTTTTTTTTGTAGGTCATCCAACATCTCATTGTTTTCTCCACTGTTCTGTGGGTTTTTTTTTTTTGTAGGTCATCCAACATCTCATTGTTTTCTCCACTGTTCTGTGGGGTTTTTTTTTGTAGGTCATCCAACATCTCATTGTTTTCTCCACTGTTCTGTGGGGTTTTTTTTTGTAGGTCATCCAACATCTCATTGTTGTCTTCACTGTTCTGCGGGGGGGGGGGGGGGGGGGGGGGTTGTAGGTCATCCAACATCTCATTGTTTTCTTCACTCCGTCTTCACTTTGTGTCCTTTTTGTCATTTTGTTTTTGTGCTTCCATCAGAGTGTGTTGAATGCACACTGATACGGTTTGTTTACCAAACGAGCGGATTTCTTGTCAAGAGTTTCGCCAGAGGACAACACTTTTTTTTGCCAAAGGTGCGCGAAGTGTGTGCTGCACACGGGACCTCGGTTTATCGTCTCTTTCAAATGACCAGACGCTCAGTCTGATTTTCCAAACATGGGAGAAAGGGCAAGAGTGGGATTCGAACTCAAACACTCACGGACAATGAACTGGCAGGTAAGAGTCTTAACCATTCTGCCACCATGCTGGCAGGTAAGAGTCTTAACCATTCTGCCACCATGCTGGCTGAAGAGAGAAAGCATGTGGACGATAAAGGAGATGACCGTGCAGGTGACCAGGCCAGGAAGCTCTGTGGACCCCTTCCAGAGATGAGGTGATACTTCTACATTGATTGTGTAGGTATTTTGGTGAATGAAGACACTTCATTCTACATTGATTGTGTAGGTATTTTGGTGAATGGAGACACTTCATTCTCAGTGACTCTGCAACTGAAAAGGAAACGATCCTCACAGGTTACCAGGCCAGGAAGCTACGTCTCTGGACCCGTTCTGGAGCGCAGGTCAAAGTGCTGAAGCTGAACGCCTCGGAGCTGCCACAGGCACGCAGGCTGGTGGAGGAGGCGGGCAGGATGGGTCCTGTGGGCGGGGTCTTCAATCTGGCCATGGTGAGTGACACAGGGATGGGTGTTGTGGGCGGTGTCTTCAGTCTGGCCATGGTGAGTGACACAGGGATGGGTGTTGTGGGCGGTGTCTTCAGTCTGGCCATGGTGAGTGACACAGAGATGGGTGTTGTGGGCGGTGTCTTCAGTCTGGCCATGGTGAGTAACACAGAGATGGGTGTTGTGGGCGGTGTCTTTGGTTTGGCCATGGTGAGTGACACAGGGATGGGTGTTGTGGGCAGTGTCTTCAGTCTGGCCATGGTGAGTGACACAGAGATGGGTGTTGTGGGGGGTGTCTTTGGTTTGGCCATGGTGAGTGACACAGGGATGGGTATTGTGGGCGGTGTCTTCAGTCTGGCCATGGTGAGTGACACAGGGATGGGTGTTGTGGGCGGGGTCTTCAATCTGGCCATGATGAGTGACACAGGGATGGGTGTTGTGGGCGGGGTCTTCAGTCTGGCCATGGTGAGTGACACAGGGATGGGTGTTGTGGGCGGTGTCTTCAGTCTGGCCATGGTGAGTGACACAGGGATGGGTGTTGTGGGCGGTGTCTTCAGTCTGGCCATGGTGAGTGACACAGAGATGGGTGTTGTGGGCGGTGTCTTCAGTCTGGCCATGGTGAGTGACACATTCATGGGTGTTGTGGGCGGGGTCTTCAACCTGGCCGTGGTGAGTGACACAGGGATGGGTGTTGTGGGCGGTGTCTTCAACCTGGCCATGTTGAGTGACACAGGGATGAGTGTTGTGGGCGGTGTCTTCAACCTGGCCATGGTGAGTGACACAGGGATGGGTGTTGTGGGCGGTGTCTTCAACCTGGCCATGGGGAGTTAGCACTGCATGAATCCCGAAACATACACACGACGACCATTAGATTATATCATTTACACGAGGTCCCCCCCCCCCCCCCCCACCACCACCTTTCAGGTTCTGAGGGACGGCCTGATGGAGAACCAGACAGCGGAGAACTTCCAGACAGTGGGCAGCCCCAAGGTACAGGGCACCATCAACCTGGACCTGGTCACCAGACACCTGTGCCAGGACTCCCTGGACTGGTTCGTCGCCTTCTCCTCATTCCTCTCGGGCAGAGCGAGCGCTGGTCACGTGACCTACGGCTTTGCCAACTCCGCCATGGAGCGTGTGTGTGAGAAACGGGTGGCTGACGGCTTGCCAGGTGATCATTCTGTTGGCAACAGTTCAACTCCTCGAATGAATATATAAACAGATAAATTACCAATTTGATGAATTATCGCAGATATAGTGGAAAGCAGATGTGTCCGTTTTTCCTTCACCACTTCTGGTAATCTGATGGTCATGATAATCTGTCAGTGTCCAGGTTTTCACTCACATGTGCCGTGGTCAGCAGCATGTTGTCATGCTTGACAGAACGAATGGTACTTTCCTCGAAATATGCTGGTACTGCCAGCTGTCACTGAAAGGAAAGGATTTTCCTCGGGAGGAAGGTGGCAGAATGATTAAGACGCTCATCTGCCAATACAGAGAATCTGTGAGGGTCTGAGTTCGAATACTGCTGTCACCCTTTCTCCCAGATTTTTCTGGAAAATCAAAGTGATCGTCTTGTCATTCAGATGAGACAATAAACAGGTTCCGTGTGCAACACGCATTTGGCGCACTGAAAAAGAACCCATGGCAACGAGAGTGTTGTCCTCTGGCAAAATAATGTAGAAAAAGTACAACACTGATAGGTACATAAAACACTCTAATAGGTACAAAAACTCTATGCATGCATTCAGGGCCTGACTAAGCATGCATTCAGGGCCTGACTAAGCATGCATTCAGGGCCTGACTAAGCGCGTTGGGTTATGCTGCTGGTCAGGCATTTGCCGAGCAGATGTTTTGTAGCGTATATGGATTTGTCCGAACGCAGAGATGCCTTCTGGAGAAACTGAAAGGATTCATGTTCACGGACTTTTACTGTCCTTTATCCGCCATGCCCACTGTTTCCAAATGATCTTTGTATGATGAAAGGGATGCTTCCCAGCTCTCTTTCTCACCCACTACTCTGTTCGTGTCACATCGTTTTAGCGCTGGAAATGTTTCAGCGTTTGAAAGAAGCCATGATGGTTGATCAGTGACAGTGACGTAAAGCATGGCCATGATGAGGGAAGTGAGGGTGGATGATCAGTGACAGTGACGTAAAGCATGGCCATGATGAGGGAAGTGAGGGTGGATGATCAGTGACTGTGACGTAAAGCATGGCCATGATGAGGGAAGTGATGGTGGATGATCAGTGACAGTGACGTAAAGCATGGCCATGATGAGGGAAGTGATGGTGGATGATCAGTGACAGTGACGTAAAGCATGGCCATGATGAGGGAAGTGAGGGTGGATGATCAGTGACAGTGACGTAAAGCATGGCCATGATGAGGGAAGTGAGGGTGGATGATCAGTGACAGTGACGTAAAGCATGGCCATGATGAGGGAAGTGATGGTGGATGATCAGTGACAGTGACGTAAAGCATGGCCATGATGAGGGAAGTGATGGTGGATGATCAGTGACAGTGACGTGTGGAAACGTGTCCCCAGGACTGGCCATCCAGTGGGGCACCATCGGTGACGTGGGAGTGTTCCTGGACACCAGGGGCGACAACTTCACGGACTTTAATGGCGCCCGTCCTCAGCGGATCCGATCTGCCCTGGCAACGCTGGACGTGTTCCTGCAGGGGACCTGGCCGGTGGTGTCGTCCTTCGTGCTCAGTCCCCGGGGGAAGCAGGCTGCCCAGCTGGCGTCCTCCGCCCTGCACACTGTGGCGGCCATTTTGGGTGCGGGAAGTCTGCCTGCTTTGCTTGGATTTTTCCCTGCTCTTTGTTTTCAGAGAAAGCTTTGTGTAGTTCCCTGTTTTCAGAGAAAGCTTTGTGTAGTTCCCTGTTTTCAGGGAAAGCTTTGTGTAGTTCCCTGTTTTCAGGGAAAGCTTTGTGTAATTCCCTGTTTTCAGGGAAAGCTTTGTTTTGTTTTCATGTGTGGGCGGTTTTCCTGTTGCTGAGTGTTCGTTGGTTGTGTGGGCCTTGTGGATTGACTTTTGGTGGGATAGTCGATCGTCTGGAAAGGAAGAGTTGATGGCAGCATGGTTTGTACATGTTGTCTTGTTTGTCCGCCTGTCAGATGACTGCTTCACTGGATGCCTGGGTTCAGTTTATCAGTTTTTAACCGCAACAGATGTTATGATTGTGTGTGTGTGTGTGTGTGTGTGTGTGTACGTGTACGTGTTTGTGTGTGTGTGTGTGTGTGTGTGTGTGTGTGTGTGTGTGTGTGTGTAGGGGGCCGGGGGGAGGGAGGAGGGGTGACTGTGGTGTGGTGTGACAAAGCACAGGACAGTAAAGTGACTGTGGTGTGACAAAGCACAGGACAGCAAGGTGACTGTGGTGTGGTGTGACAAAGCACAGGACAGTAAGGTGACTGTGGTGTGGTGTGGTGTGACAAAGCACAGGACAGTAAGGTGACTGTGGTGTGGTGTGACAAAGCACAGGACAGTAAGGTGACTGTGGTGTGGTGTGGTGTGACAAAGCACAGGACAGTAAGGTGACTGTGGTGTGGTGTGGTGTGACAAAGCACAGGATAGTAAGGTGACTGTGGTGTGATGTGACAAAGCACAGGACAGTAAGGTGACTGTGGTGTGGTGTGACAAAGCACAGGACAGCAAGGTGACTGTGGTGTGGTGTGGTGTGACAAAGCACAGGACAGTAAGGTGACTGCGGTGTGGTGTGGTGTGACAAAGCACAGGACAGTAAGGTGACTGTGGTGTGGTGTGACAAAGCACAGGACAGTAAGGTGACTGGTGTGGTGTGGTGTGACAAAGCACAGGACAGTAAGGTGACTGTGGTGTGGTGTGACAAAGCACAGGACAGTAAGGTGATTGTGGTGTGGTGTGGTGTGACAAAGCACAGGACAGTAAGGTGACTGTGGTGTGGTGTGACAAAGTACAGGCCAGTAAGGTGATTGTGGTGTGGTGTGGTGTGACAAAGCACAGGACAGTAAAGTGACAGTGGTGTGGTGTGACAAAGCACAGGACAGTAAGGTGACTGTGATGTGACAAAGCACAGGACAGTAAGGTGACTGTGGTGTGGTGTGGTGTGACAAAGCACAGGACAGTAAGGTGACTGTGGTGTGGTGTGGTGTGACAAAGCACAGGACAGTAAGGTGACTGTGGTGTGGTGTGGTGTGACAAAGCACAGGACAGTAAGGTGACTGTGGTGTGGTGTGACAAAGCACAGGACAGTAAGGTGATTGTGGTGTGGTGTGGTGTGACAAAGCACAGGACAGTAAAGTGACTGTGGTGTGGTGTGACAAAGCACAGGACAGTAAGGTGACTGTGGTGTGGTGTGGTGTGACAAAGCACAGGACAGTAAGGTGACTGTGGTGTGGTGTGACAAAGCACAGGACAGTAAGGTGACTGTGGTGTGGTGTGGTGTGACAAAGCACAGGACAGTAAGGTGATTGTGGTGTGGTGTGGTGTGACAAAGCACAGGACAGTAAGGTGGCTGTGGTGTGGTGTGACAAAGCGCAGGACAGTAAGGTGACTGTGGTGTGGTGTGACAAAGCACAGGACAGTAAGGTGACTGTGGTGTGGTGTGGTGTGACAAAGCACAGGACAGTAAGGTGACTGTGGTGTGGTGTGGTGTGACAAAGCACAGGACAGTAAGGTGACTGTGGTGTGGTGTGACAAAGCACAGGACAGTAAGGTGACTGTGGTGTGGTGTGGTGTGGTGTGACAAAGCACAGGACAGTAAGGTGACTGTGGTGTGGTGTGGTGTGACAAAGCACAGGACAGTAAGGTGACTGTGGTGTGGTGTGACAAAGCACAGGACAGTAAGGTGACTGTGGTGTGGTGTGGTGTGACAAAGCACAGGACAGTAAGGTGACAGTGGTGTGGTGTGGTGTGACAAAGCACAGGACAGTAAGGTGACTGTGGTGTGGTGTGGTGTGGTGTGACAAAGCACAGGACAGTAAGGTGACTGTGGTGTGGTGTGACAAAGCACAGGACAGTAAGGTGACTGTGGTGTGGTGTGGTGTGGTGTGACAAAGCACAGGACAGTAAGGTGACTGTGGTGTGGTGTGGTGTGACAAAGCACAGGACAGTAAGGTGACTGTGGTGTGGTGTGGTGTGACAAAGCACAGGACAGTAAGGTGACTGTGGTGTGGTGTGACAAAGCACAGGACAGTAAGGTGACTGTGGTGTGGTGTGGTGTGACAAAGCACAGGACAGTAAGGTGACTGTGGTGTGGTGTGGTGTGACAAAGCACAGGACAGTAAGGTGACTGTGGTGTGGTGTGACAAAGCACAGGACAGTAAGGTGACTATGGTGTGGTGTGGTGTGACAAAGCACAGGACAGTAAGGTGACAGTGGTGTGGTGTGGTGTGACAAAGCACAGGACAGTAAGGTGAGTGTGGTGTGGTGTGGTGTGACAAAGCACAGGACAGTAAGGTGATTGTGGTGTGGTGTGGTGTGACAAAGCACAGGACAGTAAGGTGACTGTGGTGTGGTGTGACAAAGCACAGGACAGTAAGGTGACTGTGGTGTGGTGTGGTGTGACAAAGCACAGGCCAGTAAGGTGACTGTGGTGTGGTGTGACAAACCACAGGACAGTAAGGTGATTGTGGTGTGGTGTGACAAAGCACAGGACAGTAAGGTGACTGTGGTGTGGTGTGGTGTGACAAAGCACAGGACAGTAAGGTGACTGTGGTGTGGTGTGGTGTGACAAAGCACAGGGCAGTAAGGTGATTGTGGTGTGGTGTGACAAAGCACAGGACAGTAAGGTGACTGTGGTGTGGTGTGGTGTGACAAAGCACAGGACAGTAAGGTGACTGTGGTGTGGTGTGGTGTGACAAAGCACAGGGCAGTAAGGTGATTGTGGTGTGGTGTGACAAAGCACAGGCCAGTAAGGTGATTGTGGTGTGGTGTGACAAAGCACAGGACAGTAAGGTGATTGTGGTGTGGTGTGACAAAGCACAGGACAGTAAGGTGACTGTGGTGTGGTGTGGTGTGGTGTGACAAAGCACAGGACAGTAAGGTGACTGTGGTGTGGTGTGACAAAGCACAGGACAGTAAGGTGACTGTGGTGTGGTGTGGTGTGACAAAGCACAGGACAGTAAGGTGATTGTGGTGTGGTGTGGTGTGACAAAGCACAGGACAGTAAGGTGACTGTGGTGTGGTGTGGTGTGACAAAGCACAGGACAGTAAGGTGACTGTGGTGTGGTGTGACAAAGCACAGGACAGTAAGGTGACTGTGGTGTGGTGTGGTGTGACAAAGCACAGGACAGTAAGGTGACTGTGGTGTGGTGTGACAAAGCACAGGACAGTAAGGTGATTGTGGTGTGGTGTGGTGTGACAAAGCACAGGCCAGTAAGGTGACTGTGGTGTGGTGTGGTGTGACAAAGCACAGGACAGTAAGGTGACTGTGGTGCGGTGTGGTGTGACAGGGGTGAGGGACGTGAGCAAGCTGCCCCCTGACAGCACTCTGGCCGACTTGGGTCTGGACTCCCTGATGGGCACAGAGGTCCAGCAGACCCTGGAGCGGGACTTTGACCTGGTCTACACCAGCAGGGACATCCGACAGCTCACCATCTCCAGGCTCACACAGCTTTGGTGAGGGACAAGGTTTTTTTCTTCTTGAACGGGTGCAGAATTGAATCTGTTATTCTCTTTTGTTCGTTTTCGTTTCCCCAGATTTGTAGGGAGTTTAAAGCCAGCATGTTTTGTATGACTGTAATGCCTTCATTATGACGGTGAATAAGAGACATAAAGTAACACTCACGTGATAAGTAGCTGTTGCAACAAATTAACTAAACACGTACGAGAACAGACCGAGAGAAAGAAATCAATGAACACGTCGTAAACAGCTTCTCCATTGAATTGAATCTACTAAACACACTTGAGGACTTTATTGTGTTTCCACAACTGCACAAGTTCAAAAGGAGAAATATACCATGTACAAGTCAGAGAGGGAGAAATATGCCATGCACAAGTCACAGAGAGAAATATACCATGCACAGGTCACAGAGAGAAATATACCATGCACAAGTCACAGAGAGAAATATACCATGCACAGGTCACAGACAGAGAAATATACCCTGGACAAGTCACAGAGAGAAATATACCATGCACAAGTCACAGAGAAATATACCATGCACAAGTCACAGAGAGAGAAATATACCATGGACAAGTCACAGAGAGAGAAATATACAGAGAAATATACCATGCACAAGTCACAGAGAAATATACCATGCACAAGTCACAGAGAGAGAAATATACCATGCACAAGTCACAGAGAGAAATATACCATGCACAAGTCACAGAGAGAGAAATATACCATGCACAAGTCACACACAGAAATATACCATGCACAAGTCACAGAGAAATATACCATGTACAAGTCACAGAGAGAGAAATATACCATGCACAAGTCACACACAGAGAAATATACCATGGACAAGTCACAGAGAGATATATACCATGCACAAGTCACACAGAGAGAGAAATATACCATGCACAAGTCACAGAGAGTGAAATATACCATGCACAAGTCACACACAGAAATATACCATGCAGAAGTCACAGAGAAATATACCATGTACAAGTCACACAGAGAGAAATATACCATGCACAAGTCACACAGAGAGAAATATACCATGGACAAGTCACAGAGAGATATATACCATGCACAAGTCAGAGAGAGAGAAATATACCATGCACAAGTCAGAGAGAGAGAAATATACCATGCACAAGTGACACAGAGAGAAATATACCATGTACAAGTCACAGAGAGAGAAATATACCATGGACAAGTCACAGAGAGAAATATACCATGCACAAATCACACACAGAAATATACCATGCACATGTCACAGAGAGAAATATACCATGCACAAGTCACAGAGAGAAATATACCATGCACAGGTCACAGAGAGAGAAATATACCATGGACAAGTCACAGAGAGATATATACCATGGACAAGTCACAGAGAGAAATATACCATGCACAAGTCACAGAGAAATATACCATGCACAAGTCACAGAGAGAGAAATATGCCATGCACAAGTCACAGAGAAATATCCCATGCACAAGTCACAGAGATATATATCATGCACAAGTCACAGAGAGAAATATACCATGTACAAGTCACAGAGAGAGAAATATACCATACAGAAGTTACACAGAGAGAAATATACCATGTACAAGTCACAGAGAGAGAAATATACCAGGCACAAGTCACACAGAGAGAAATATACCATGAACAAGTCACAGAGATATTTATACCATGCACAAGTCACAGAGAGAGAAATATACCATGCACAAGTCACAGATATATATATATACCATGCACAAGTCACACAGAGAAATATACCATGCACAAGTCACAGAGATATATATACCATGCACAAGTCACAGAGAGAGAAATATACCATGCACAAGTCACAGAGAGAGAAATATACCATGCACAGGTCACAGAGAGAGATATATACCATGCACAGGTCACAGAGAGATATATACCATGCACAAGTCACAGAGAGAGAAATATACCATGCACAAGTCACAGAGAGAGATATATACCATGCACAGGTCACAGAGAGATATATACCATGCACAAGTCACAGAGAGAGAAATATACCATGCACAAGTCACAGAGAGAGAAATATACCATGCACAAGTCACAGAGAGAAATATACCATGCACAGGTCACAGAGAGAAATATACCATGCACAAGTCACAGAGAGAGAAATATACCATGCACAAGTCACAAGTCACAGAGAGAAATACCATGCACAAGTCACAGAGAAAGAAATATACCATGGACAAGTTACAATTCACAGAGAGAGAAATACACCATTTTCAAGTCACAAGTCACAGAGAGAGAAATATACCACGGACAAGTCACAGAGAGAAATATACCATGGACAAGTCACAGAGGGAAATTTACCAAACGTTTGTTTCAGAGACGCCGAAGAGGCCGTGGACCGGCAGAAGCATTGATACAGTGAAACAGGCTGGTCAGCTGATTGACAAGGCTCCTGCCAGCCGGACGCCACCTGTGGCAAAGAGTGTGTGTGTGTGTGTTTTAATTGATTTTTGTTGGTGGTGGTGGTGGTGGTGGTGGTTTTAATTCCTGTTCTAAGCTAAGTGTTTAGATCGTTTACAGAAGCACTGAGGACAGTTATGTTTTGAGTCCTCAAGGCGTGACCACAAAGAGTGATTGAGTCTTTTGTTTTATCTAAGAAAACTGACCTAGTCATTTGTTTTATTTGAGCAAATCATATGAAAAGCAGTCTTGACATGTTTATTGATAGTCTACCAACAGCTTTTGCAGATTATTGCCGGTTGAATATGGCCATTTCCGGGATTCCGAAAACACCATATAACCGCATCCCAGTTGCAGTAGCGTTGGCGATGCTTAGTGAGTGACGGCGTGACCTCCATTTTCTTGTTGGTAATTAAATGGAAAGAAATTCAAATTCTGGACAGAACACATACAGTGACACAGACTACATCATCGACATGTTTACTGCATATGAATCTTTTAAAGTGGATACTCAGTTAACTAGAATGAACAGAAAAGAGAAATCGAATCGACCGTGTCGTACTTTCCCGGTGTGTGTAACTAAACTTGTACATCTATCTAGATCCAGAGAAAAACGGCTTAATGTTGCAGCGTGATTACGGCGATAGCCACGTCTCCATTACAGCAGACTTTGAAGAATTCTTCATTGCCTTTAAAGACATTTTAAATGCCCGAGATACACCAAAATTATATGATTTAAAAAGCCTTATCACGTGGAATATCGCAATCGATTTATCACCTTTTTTGATGGTCATTCATGGATCCGCAATAGTGCAGTGAGTAAGACTATTTCTTCCCACCCCAACATGGTGGGTTCGAATCTGCGCTCAGGCCTTTTTTTTTCTTTTCTTTTTTTAACCCGAAGCTTTATAATAAAAAATACAGAGCACTTTTTCACGATTTTTTTTATTGATATTTTTTTTTTAAGTGTATCACAAGTGAGTGTTGAAGGCCTTGGCTCTCTTGTTTTTCAGGTGTAGTTCACAGATAGATGTCTGTTTACTTCTTTCGCGCACGCGCAATGTGACTTTATGTAACTGACAGTACGACAGTGCAAAGAAATTGGATCAGTTGATTTTTTGTGTTCAGGGACATTTAGGCAGTATGTCAGGCCTGTTCAGTGTTTTCACTGAATGAAACTGGATCAGTTGATTTTTTGTGTTCAGGGACATTTAGGCAGTATGTCAGGCCTGTTCAGTGTTTTCACTGAATGAAACTGGATCAGTTGATTTTTTGTGTTCAGGGACATTTAGGCAGTATGTCAGGCCTGTTCAGTGTTTTCACTGAATGAAACTGGATCAGTTGATTTTTTGTGTTCAGGGACATTTAGGCAGTATGTCAGGCCTGTTCAGTGTTTTCTCTGAATGAAATGTAGCGGCCTTCTTCACCTCCTCTTTATTATGTTTTCGCGAATTACTGATTGAATCAAAATTCCAAAATGGCTACCCCGATGTGTCCTGCGTTTGTCTACAATCTTTGTTATGTTCATGTTTGATTTAGTATTTTCTTTAAAAACAAAAACAAAACAAAAACTATTCGTATGCAGTAAACACGTGGGCAGTGCAGTTAGCGTCATTCTGTGTGCTCTGTCCATGGTTGGTTTGTTTTTAATTGCGAACAAGCCAAAACTAGTAATATTTTATAGGGCACAATAGCATGTGCATACTATTGAATATTAATTGACTTGTATCCGATCACTTATTTTCCCAAACAGACTACTTGGCTGAATGTAGACAGTAGACCTTCACAATGATTATAAAACACAAAAGCCTTTTTATGTCCGGAGTCATGTTTCAAAATGTGATATTTTAGGTGAGTGAGATATATTTTAAGAAACGTATGTCCCATGTACGTGCGTACAGTGGTCCTGTTTTACATTGTTTCCACCTGGTTACTGAGGAGTTTGTGAAGAAAGTGTTTCTCAGCGCTTGTCCGAAATCCTGTGAGTTTGACCCTGTTCCGCCCTGTTGGTTGAATGTATTGATGTTCTGTTGCCACGTATTACTCATGTCATCAATTCTTTCTTACTGTCTGGTTGTTTCCCCGACAGCTTCAAATCTGCTGTTGTACGTCCACTCATCAAGAAACCATCGATCGTTTGAAAAGTTCAGACCTTTCTCGAATATGTCTCTTTTTTATTCTATCTAGCAGAGCTCTTATCAGTATCAGTATCAGTAGCTAGAGGAGGCGTCACTGCGTTCAGACAAATCCATATACGCTACACCACATCTGCCAAGCAGATGCCTGACCAGCAGCTAAGGGTTCTTAGCTCATCTGGAACAAAATAGTTTACTTATTGTAAACACTGAATGTAATAGTTTCTGGAAAGATGTATATTGGGCATATGAGAATTTTACAAAACATGTTAGGTTAAAAGAAGCACAAGAGGCACTCGTAGAACCACTTTTTCATAACGACAAATTTAAAGTCGGTAATAAGACAGTTTATTTAAAAAATTGGACAAGTAAAGGTATTTTTCTGGTTAGAGATATTGTAGATGAAAATGGGTGCTTCCTTAGTCATAAAGATTTCACAGAAAAATATGAGGTTAAAGTTAATTATTTACTGTATATGGGATTTATACGTTCCATTAAAAGTTACTTGCGCACAAACAATATTACTATCACAGACAAAACTTGCAATAAAGAACCAAAAGCACTGCAGATAATAGCTAATGTTAAGAAAGGATCTAAAATTTATTATGATATATTACTTGAACCAATTTTTCTATACAATATAAATTCTTTTATCAAGTGGGAGCAAAAACTAGACATTGCAATAAACTGGGATGCCACTGTGAAACAAGTGAAAAACATAAAGGAAGTAAGATTGAAATGGTTCCAGATTAGAATATGTCATGGTATACTGGTTACAAACAAAATACTAAAAAAATGGGAATAACAAATAGCGACATGTGCAACTTCTGTAAAAATGAAATAGACACAATTCAACACTACTTATGGCACTGTACATTTACTCAGCTCTTTTGGGGGGACTTAGAGAATGTCTTGAAGGAAAAGTGTGAAAATTGTGCAAATGTAAAGTTTAATATAGAGTTAGTATTATTTGGAAATGATGATGTTACAAAAACAGGTGAAATATTTGACTATATCATTCTAGTGGCGAAACATTTCATTTATAAATGCAGAATAAATAAAATCAAACCATGTATAAAGTACTTCCTAACAGACCTAAGAAACATATATAAAACCGAAAAATATATACACTCGATGGAAATGTCGTCCATAGCATTTTCTAGAAAATGGTGCCCTTACATAAAAAATGATTGAAGGCAACGAGGAGGAGTAGAGACAACCATGAATGCAACGTTTGTTCTTTTATTTATTATTTTTTTCCCTTTCATTCATTTACTTGTTTTTAACAGTGCATGTGACTTTTTTTGTTTGTTTTTTTCTCGGTATGAAGACAGTGTTGTGTCGTTTTCCTGATTAGTAGTTTAGGTGGTGCACAGTGGCAAATATTGTTGATTTCAGATGTTGGTTTTGTATGTCCGTCTGTATGTATTAAATGTAAGTTTACTTAATTCTCACCAGTCAGCTTATGGACGTGGTCATAGCTGCGAAACAGTGAATTGTTTTCTGGATTTGATGATGATAAAATATCTGTTCTCGCTCTTTTAGACTTGTCAGCAGCCTTTGACACTGTTGACCACACTATCCTCTTGAACAGACTTAAAACATCCTTTGGTATTCGTGACACTGCACTAGCATGGATCACGTCTTACCTGTCAGATCGTACACAGAAAGTGTGTGTAAAAGGTAGATACTGAGTATCTGCCTTGAGATCTCGTGTCCCACTAGGTCCCATTCTTTTTGTGCTGCCTTGAGATCTCGTGTCCCACTAGGTCCCATTCTGTTTGTGCTGCCTTGAGATCTCGTGTCCCACTAGGTCCCATTCTGTTTGTGCTGTACACAGCTCCTGTGTCGGATGCCATCAGTCACCATGCGATGTGACATGAGAGTTTTGCTGATGACACTCAACTTCATCAGTCGGCTTCCATTGATGCACTGGCGACCGAAAGGCGGGAGTGCATTGCTGACATAAAGGACTGGGTGACTCAAACACAGGACTGCATTGCTGACATAAAGCACTGGGTGACTCAAACACAGGAGTGCATTGCTGACATAAAGGACTGGGTGACTCAAACACAGGAGTGCATTGCTGACAAAGGACTGGGTGACTCAACAAGCTGCAACTAAATGACAATTAGACTAACATTTCGTCAACATCCTTCCATTCCTGACTCTGTTCTGATCAATAGCATACCTTTTTCACTTTCTCCTTCTGTTCGCAGTCATGGTGTAATCCCAGACCAGCCTCTTTCCTTCCAACAACACATTTCGGATATATGTAAAGTTGCCAATCTGGAACTGCGTAGAATTAGTTCTGTCCGCCACTGTCTCATAACTGATGCAACCAAAACACTTGTATGTGCTTTAGCTCTCTCAAGATTGGATTACTGCAATTCTCTTTTGGCCGGCCTTCCCAAATATATGTTAGATAAACTTCAGCGAATTCAGAATAACGCTGCCAGACTCATTTGCAGAGCTTCTAAATTTGACCACGTTTCCCCTCTCCTTCAGTCTCTCCACTGGTTGCCCGTTTCTGACCAAATAGACTATAAGCTATCCACTCTGACCTTTTCTGCAGTCAACGGATCTGGCCCCAAGTATCTTTCTGAACCCCTCCGTCTCGCCAGCTCCGTTCTTCCCGATACTCGACTTGTCAGGACACCTCGCATCAGAAGCAAAACCTATGGACACAGATTGTTTTCTTTTCAATCGCCAAAGACATGGAACAAGCTCCCTGATAACCTCCGTCATTCCGATTCCCTCACCTCTCAAATCTGGTCTCAAAACTCACCTCTTCCCTCAGCAATACTTAGTTGTGGCAGGACCACTTCTTTGCGTGTGCTGTGCTACATTATGTGTGCATACATAATTATATATGTGTACACATACACACATATATGTATTTGTATGTGTTCATATGTTTGACCGCGTCGTATGTGTGGAGGAAAGCAGCTCCACACTGAGCAAAAGATGTTCCTATTTGAACAACAACAAGGAAGGCAAGGCCTTCACGACTCACTTGTGATACACTTTTTTTTTTTAAATCCAAGCTTTTTATGTATTGAGTATAATGCATTTACTGTTATATTTATATTTTTTGTATTCTCTAAACTTGGCACTTTGATCTGATATTCGACCCAACAAAAGATCTGTCATTGTTGTCATTTTTTGTTCAAACAGGAACTTCTTTTGCTAAGCGTGGAAGTTTTATTTATTGCAAACGTTTTGGTGTCGGCAGTAAAACAAGGGAAATTACTCTGCTGGGGAACTTAGTTTGCTTTAAACTGATCTTTCTCATCTTAAACATTACATTTTGAAATTATGCTCAATACATAAAAAGCTTGCATTTTTTTTAAAAAGTGCATCACAAGTGAGTCTCGAAGGCCTTGCCTTTCTTGTTTCAAAATGTAATGTTTAAGATGAGAAAGATCAGTTTAAAGCAAATTAACTCCACTAGCATTACATAGTAATTTCCCTTTTTTCTATCTGAACCAAAACGTTTGCAAAATAAATAAAGCTTCCATGCTTAGCAAAAGAAGTTCCTGTTTGAGCCAAAAATGATAATAATGACTGCTCTAGCTGTTGGGCCAAATATCAGATCAAAGTGCCAAGTTTAGAGAATACAAAAAATATAAATATAACAGTAAATGCAGTTTGCATATAATTAGGCTTCATTCTTTATTTTTTTGTGCCCATCCCAGAAGCGCAATATTGTTTTAAACAAGATGACTGGAAAGAACTGAATTTTTCCTATTTTTATGCCAAATTTGGTGTCAATGTTAAAGTTTACCACGGACACACAGACACACAGACACACACACACACACACACACACAGACAACCGAACACCGGGTTAAAACATAGACTCACTTTGTTTACACAAGTGAGTCAAAAATAGATAAAACGACTGCTATTATTTTAAATCAGCGTGTCAGTATGTCACTTAAAAGTACTAGGTTTTGTGAATAAAAAAGAAAAATGCAACAGTAAATTTATTGTGCAAATATTTTGGCTTCTTTTTCAGTTTGGGTTTTTTTGCCCACCCCAGAGGTGCATTGTTGTTATAAACAGAATGAGTGGAAAGAACTGAAATGACTTTTCATCCAAATTTGGTATCAGCTGACAATTTCCAGAGAAAATGACAATGTTAAAATTTACCACAGATGGAGACAGAGACAGAGAGAGAGCCCAACACCGGGTTATTTCCATAGACTTTGTTTACACAAGTGAGTCAAAAAACAAAAAACAAAACGATATTGATTTTTTAATGCTTGTTTTACTTACAGAGTGCAAACACTACATAGCTATTCCATTAAAAAAAAAGAAAAAAGAAAAAAAAAAGAATTAACGATCAGGGTGGGGTTTTTGTTGTTGTTGTTGTTTGTTTTTTAATTAATCGGAAACGCATGAAGTACAGGTCAATATTTTCATGCACAAATCACATTTGAAGTTTGTTGTAATTGTTGTTTTGAGTTTTAACAACGTAATTAATGGGAGTGGAACCTCAGTACATTTTCTGTCTGAAGGCTGTTGAGTGTTTGGATTGTGGCGACAGCTTTACACATAGCTGTCTACACATAGCTGTTATTTTCTCTGTCTCTGGCTCTGTCTGTCTGTCGCACACGCACACACGCACGCACACACACACACACACACACACACACACACACACACACACACACACATATATATATATATATATATATATATATATATATATATATATATATTACAGTGATTTTAATCATTGCAATTTGCACGTTTACCCTCTTTTTAAACGGCATGTCTCTTTCGTAAAACGTAACAACCAGATCCTTGATCTCTGAAGTGGAAATCTACCCTGTGCAAGTCAAATATTCTTCCACCTAACGTTCCATCAGACCACAATACCATTCACCTTCCACCACAAATACCAGAAATTCTAATAAACCAGTCGTGAAAAAGAGTGAAAGTATCGACGCATGAGAGCGTGGATGAACTGAAAGGTTGTCATGACAGGACAGACTGAAATGTGTTTCTACAATCACGTGACAGTGTGGATGAAGCTACAGATGTCACGTCATCTTACGCGCGTGTGGGCTCTTTCTCTTCTTCGGGAGAAGAGGGTTGGACCATGTCTTCCAGTTTCCAGCACTAGACAGTCTATGACTTCACTGATTGGACCTGTCTTCCAGTTTCCAGCTCTAGACACAGTATGACTTCACTGATTGGACCTGTCTTCCAGCACTAGACACAGTCTATGACTTCACTGATTGGACCCTGTCTTCCAGCACTAGACACAGTCTATGACTTCACTGATTGGACCTGTCTTCCAACTTCCAGCACTAGACACAGTCTATGACTTCACTGATTGGACCTGTCTTCCAGCTCCCAGCACTAGACACAGTCTATAACTTCACTGATTGGACCTGTCTTCCAACTTCCAGCTCTAGACACAGTCTATGACTTCACTGATTGGACCTGTCTTCCAGCTCCCAGCTCTAGACACAGTCTATGACTTCACTGATTGGACCTGTCTTCCAGCTCCCAGCACTAGACACAGTCTATGACTTCACTGATTGGACCTGTCTTCCAGCTCCCAGCACTAGACACAGTCTATGACTTCACTGATTGGACCTGTCTTCCAACTTCCAGCACTAGACACAGTCTATGACTTCACTGATTGGACCTGTCTTCCAGCTTCTAGCACTAGACACAGTCTATGACTTCACTGATTGGACCTGTCTTCCAACTTCCAGCACTAGACACAGTCTATGACTTCACTGATTGGACCTGTCTTCCAGCACTAGACACAGTCTATGACTTCACTGATTGGACCTGTCTTCCAGCTCTAGACACAGTCTATGACTTCACTGATTGGACCTGTCTTCCAGCACTAGACACAGTCTATGACTTCACTGATTGAACCTGTCTTCCAGCACTAGACACAGTCTATGACTTCACTGATTGGACCTGTCTTCCAACTTCCAGCACTAGACACAGTCTATGACTTCACTGATTGGACCTGTCTTCCAGCTCCCAGCACTAGACACAGTCTATGACTTCACTGATTGGACCTGTCTTCCAACTTCCAGCACTAGACACAGTCTATGACTTCACTGATTGGACCTGTCTTCCAGCTCTAGACACAGTCTATGACTTCACTGATTGGACCTGTCTTCCAGCACTAGACACAGTCTATGACTTCACTGATTGAACCTGTCTTCCAGCTCTAGACACAGTCTATGACTTCACTGATTGGACCTGTCTTCCAGCACTAGACACAGTCTATGACTTCACTGATTGAACCTGTCTTCCAGCTCCCAGCACTAGACAGTCTATGACTTCACTGATTGGACCTGTCTTCCAGCACTAGACACAGTCTATGACTTCACTGATTGAACCTGTCTTCCAGCACTAGACACAGTCTATGACTTCACTGATTGGACCTGTCTTCCAACTTCCAGCACTAGACAGTCTATGACTTCACTGATTGGACCTGTC
Organism: Babylonia areolata; assembly: GCF_041734735.1. Taxonomy (NCBI): domain Eukaryota; kingdom Metazoa; phylum Mollusca; class Gastropoda; order Neogastropoda; family Buccinidae; genus Babylonia; species Babylonia areolata. Next base: position 937,319 of record NC_134893.1, read on the forward strand.
TTCCAGCTCTAGACACAGTCTATGACTTCACTGATTGGACCTGTCTTCCAGCACTAGACACAGTCTATGACTTCATTGATTGGACCTGTCTTCCAACTTCCAGCACTAGACAGTCTATGACTTCACTGATTGGACCTGTCTTCCAGCACTAGACACAGTCTATGACTTCACTGATTGGACCCTGTCTTCCAGCACTAGACACAGTCTATGACTTCACTGATTGGACCTGTCTTCCAACTTCCAGCACTAGACACAGTCTACATAGACTGGACCTGTCTTCCAGCACTAGACACAGTCTATGACTTCACTGATTGGACCCTGTCTTCCAGCACTAGACACAGTCTATGACTTCACTGATTGGACCTGTCTTCCAACTTCCAGCACTAGACACAGTCTACATAGACTGGACCTGTCTTCCAGCACTAGACACAGTCTATGACTTCACTGATTGGACCTGTCTTCCAACTTCCAGCACTAGACAGTCTATGACTTCACTGATTGGACCTGTCTTCCAACTTCCAGCACTAGACACAGTCTATGACTTCACTGATTGGACCTGTCTTCCAGCACTAGACACAGTCTATGACTTCACTGATTGGACCTGTCTTCCAGCTCTAGACACAGTCTATGACTTCACTGATTGGACCTGTCTTCCAGCACTAGACACAGTCTATGACTTCACTGATTGAACCTGTCTTCCAGCACTAGACACAGTCTATGACTTCACTGATTGGACCTGTCTTCCAGCACTAGACACAGTCTATGACTTCACTGATTGAACCTGTCTTCCAGCACTAGACACAGTCTATGACTTCACTGATTGGACCTGTCTTCCAGCTCCCAGCACTAGACACAGTCTATGACTTCACTGATTGGACCTGTCTTCCAACTTCCAGCACTAGACACAGTCTATGACTTCACTGATTGGACCTGTCTTCCAGCTCTAGACACAGTCTATGACTTCACTGATTGGACCTGTCTTCCAGCACTAGACACAGTCTATGACTTCACTGATTGGACCTGTCTTCCAGCTCTAGACACAGTCTATGACTTCACTGATTGGACCTGTCTTCCAGCACTAGACACAGTCTATGACTTCACTGATTGAACCTGTCTTCCAGCACTAGACACAGTCTATGACTTCACTGATTGGACCTGTCTTCCAACTTCCAGCACTAGACAGTCTATGACTTCACTGATTGGACCTGTCTTCCAGCACTAGACACAGTCTATGACTTCACTGATTGGACCTGTCTTCCAGCTCCCAGCACTAGACAGTCTATGACTTCACTGATTGGACCTGTCTTCCAGCTCCCAGCACTAGACAGTCTATGACTTCACTGATTGAACCTGTCTTCCAGCACTAGACACAGTCTATGACTTCACTGATTGGACCTGTCTTCCAGCACTAGACACAGTCTATGACTTCACTGATTGTACCTGTCTTCCAGCACTAGACAGTCTATGACTTCACTGTTCCGTAGCCGCAAAAGGCTATGGGACATTTATTTATTTATTTATTTATCTATTAAGACATCTTGCTATGGCGCATGTTCTTGAAGCTCGATGCACTTTAACATTTCAAACCTTGAATGATACAGTTCAGGACCAAGGCACATACGTATTTAAAACACTGACTGGGACTGAATGTGTGTCACAACCCATAAGGGGTTGCTCATGAACCCCCGCACCTTCCCACACTAACTAACACCCCGACAACACAAAACACAGACATGGATAATTCAGCTCAATTCTTTACTGTTGTGTACTTTGAATATCCTGGTCCAGACGCAGAAATTTAAACACTTAACTACAGCAACACTCTTTGGTTACACCATATCAGCATGACCACGACACAGTAAGCCCTAGTAACGGCAGCTCAGATCTACGCGAAAAAAAAAGTCATTTCACTTGAACCTAAATCAAGTTCGTCCGTTGAAGACCAGTGTCGCTGAACTGGCTTTAGTCACATGCCTGAACAATCGGAGAGGGTGAACGGGATGAGGGACTGTGGGTGAGGACGTTGGAAATATGTTGGGGAAAGGAGTGGGAGTGAGGGGGTTTGGAACGGACAGGGATGAAGGGGAATGATGACCACTGAAAAGGCGAATCCTGGAGACCCGTCTGGGTGGCAGTCAGGGGGAACCCACAGGAATAAGTCACAGGGAACAAATCTGTAACAAGACTCCCATGTCTCTGTAGACTATGCTCTAACACATTATGAAAGAGTACCCCTCCCCCTCCCTTTCCTTAAGCAATACACATTACGCTAAGTAGGCGAGTAAGTGGATATTGATGCAGTCGTTTCCACACCAAAAACTACCAATGCCAAATATACATGAACTGTTATGGTTTCTCCAATAAAGCGTTACGCCACACACAAACTGAAAGAGCCATTACAAGTAACCCTACATGGCAGTCAATATTTACCTTACTAGTTTCTCCAGAAACAAAACCCAATTAGGCAATGTTAAATCTCTGTATCACGATAAAAAAAATGTTTTGGAAAATCTATACAGTTTTCATTGTAAAGAAAATAAGTTTGAGACAATAACTCTAGCTGAATACATGTCAAAATAACACACTTAACACAACCTTATTAATTCCCCCCCAAAATATCTAGAAATAAAAGACTATTAATTTAAAAGATTTCCGTTAAAACAATCCCAAAATGCCAACAAATGTCACAAGTTACGACACTAACACCACGAGGACAAACTAACTATACAACTCCCCCCTCACCTGTCACCAGGAATCAGGCACACCACTGGCCCAGGAGAGAACACAGAACACAGATCCACACAGAGGCAGAAGGGGGTCACACAAGAATCGAACCCCATGACTGTCCAAGAGGGCACCCAACAGCTCGCTTGCTGGCTCGGCGACCCTTCTCCTTCCAAAGCTCGGCACCAAAGGCAAAGCAAGACCCTTCCTTCAAAACGACGTTAACTCCGAACTCATCTCAAGAGATCAAAATGAGAAGGAATACGGACATGACAGACACATCACAACAGATTCACGTGCTTCAGTTCGGAACAGAACTGAGCACACAAGAGAAGGATAGAGCAAAAAGGGGGAGAGAGAAGGAGGGAGGAAGGGAGAGGGGAAAGGGAGAGGAGGGGAAGGGAGAGGGGAGAGGGAAAGGAGGGGAGAGGAGGGGAAGGGAGACAAACACACGAACACGCGCACAAATGAATGCCACGAGCCGTGACAGTGCGTTCAACCAAATATCAACCAAACGTTATATGTGCCCGTAAAAAATGTTTTCCATGCATTCTAAGAAACAATTTTTCGGTATTAAGTCCATTTTCTGGTACTAAATACACTCCTTAAGAATAACAAGCGTGTGACACGCATTGCAAATAAACCGTCCGTTTATACTTTTTACGCAACGAGTGTTACGATCTAAGGTATAGTTCTTTAATTCGTCCAGGTATACTCTCTTTTCATCGCTAAAAATGATGTGTGATCGTCAATTCATTTCCACTTCATATGTGCTTTGTGACCGTGTACTATGGACAGGACGTGAACACACGTCGAGTAAAAGATTCATTAACGGATTGAAATGTATTATTTTTTCAGATGCAGTATAATATATTTCTACAGCTGCAGTATAATATTTTCAGGCAATGTACCATTTCTACGACTGCAGTATAGTATTTTCAGGCAATGTACCATTTCTACAACTGCAGTATAGTATTTTCAGGCAATGTACCATTTCTACGACTGCAGTATAGTATTTTCAGGCAATGTACCATTTCTACAACTGCAGTATAGTATTTTCAGGCAATGTACCATTTCTACAGCCGCAGTATAATATTTTCAGGCAATGTACCATTTCTATAACAGCAGTATAATATTTTCAGGCAATGTACCATTTCTATAACAGCAGTACAATATTTTCAGGCAATGTATTATTTCTTCAGCTGCAGTATAATATTTTCAGGCAATGTATTATTTCTTCAGCTGCAGTACAATATTTTCATGCAATGTACAGCAACCATTTGCAGCAGAACAAAAGTATACACAGAATAGGCTGCAAAAATTACAACGCAGCAAAAACCAAAAAAGGCAAAAAAGACAATACGTTAGCAAAATGAATGAAATGTCTTCAGGAGTAGACATTAACGAAAATACCCTTAATCATAAGCTAACTCTTCCCCAACCCTACCTCCCTTAATCATAAGCTAACTCTTCCCCAACCCTACCTCCCTTAATCATAAGCTAACTCTTCCCCAACCTTACCCCCCAAAACAGAAACACCCAACATCATGTACAGAAATGTCCAGAAGCTAAAATGTTGTTGAGGGGAGGTAAATCACAACGTTGGACAACAAGGAGCTGTCAAACTGTACACAGGAATGGGGCCCACCGCTTGTTATTGTTCAACTTCATTCGGGATTTTCTTCTTCGTCAAACACGTCGTCAAACATTTCATCGTCGTCATCCATCAAATCTTCTTCTTCCGACGATAAGTCGATGTCTCTGTAAACACACACACACACACACACACACACACACACACACACACACACACACACACACACACACAATAGAATAGAAAAATTATACTATATTGGTAGACAATATTCCATTTTCACAGCTGAACTTATAGCCGTACTTATGGCCTTAAATTATATTTCAGACATTCCGAAAACTGTCAATGAAATTCTATTATGTGTGGACTCGAAGTCAGTATTACAAGCTATAGAATCTCCAAATTCAAAGAAGCGAATTGAGATGACAATGGAAATAAAACATATTACTCACCAATTGACAAAACAGGGCATTAAAATAACTTTCTGTTGGGTACCTTCGCACTGTGGAATATCTTCAAATGAGTGGGTAGACCAAGCAGCTAGAAGAGCAGCACGTAATTTCGAAGGTGCAATACAACTTGACATCCAGTTAGATCTACATGAATTCATTAGTTGTATAGAAAATGTGTCTAGAAATCGATTTAAGAAATCACTAATAGATTGAAATAATCAATATTACCAATATTGTGTAAACACAAAGAATGCAGCTAATCCCAAACATTTTCTAAATTTGACACCAGCAGCACATTCAAGACAAATTACAAGTCTAATGTATAGAATTCGTTTTAATGCCTTTCGTACAAAATTTTCTAAAAACATAAAATGTATATGCGGTAAGCAAATAACTGTAAGTCATCTACTCATTCATTGTCCGAGCATAAGACAGTTAATTCCTGAAGATGCAGCTGATGACTTTTCTTCCAATATTTCATTAGCCACTGAAAAGATTTTGAATGATTATTCATTGCTTAGAATGTTTTCGGAAATTTTAAACTCCAGTCCAGTTGGTATCCTCCTTTGATGCGTAATAATTAATGTTGTTAGTTATATTTACATTGTTGTAGGTTAATACTTGTTGATATGCATTTTCATATTCTCCTTCCCATGACACCTCATTCAATACACACCACAGTCTCTTAAGACCATTTTCTTATAATATACTTTTCCTCTGATACATAACATGAATACTTTTTTACACTAATATTCACATGCATTCCCTTTCCTTTATCCACTTCTTTACTCCTTTCCGTCTAAAAACACTAAAAGTGAATAGACGTTAAACTGAAGATAAAGCACACAAAACTGAGTAGAGTGATGGACAGCATACAACGTGTGTGTGTGTGTGTGTGGACACAGTGTGCAGACAACTCACTGTGCAGAAAACAAGGTGTGGAGTTCTCCCCGAAGACAGTCATCGCCACAGTCCACAGCCATGATGGAGGTGTGGTTACACGCCCCGACACACGTGTCTGAAACACACCACACACTGTCTGAAACACACCACACAGTGTCTGAAACACACCACACTGTCTGAAACACACCACACACCTGTCTGAAACACACCACACTGTGTCTGAAACACACCACACAGTGTCTGAAACACACCACATATCGTCTGAAACACACCACACTGTGTCTGAAACACACCACATATCGTCTGAAACACACCACATATCGTCTGAAACACACCACGCACCTGTCTGAAACACACCACATACCTGTCTGAAACACACCACATACCTGTCTGAAACACACCACATATCGTCTGAAACACACCACATATCGTCTGAAACACACCACACACCTGTCTGAAACACACCAAATTGTCTGAAACACACCACACTGTCTGAAACACACCACACACCTGTCTGAAACACACCACACTGTGTCTGAAACACACCACACACCTGTCTGAAACACACCACACTGTGTCTGAAACACACCACACACCTGTCTGAAACACACCACACACCTGTCTGAAACACACCACATACCTTTCTGAAACACACCACACTGTGTCTGAAACACACCACACACCTGTCTCAAACACACCACATATCGTCTAAAACACACCACACACTGTCTGAAACACACTACACACTGTCTGAAACACACCACACACTGTCTGAAACACACTACACACCTGTCTGAAACACACTACACACTGTCTGAAACGCCCCCACAGTGTCTGAAACACCACAGTGTCTGAAACACACCACAGTGTCTGAAACACACCACACACCTGTCTGAAATACACCACACAGTGTCTGAAACACACCACACATTGTCTGAAACACCACACAGTCTGAAACACACCACACACTGTCTGAAACTGTCTGAAAACACACCACACACCTGTCTGAATCAACCACACTGTCTGAAACACACCACAAACCTGTCTGAAACACACCACACACCTGTCTGAAACACACCACAAACCTGTCTGAAACACACCACACACCTGTCTGAAACACACCACAAACTTGTCTGAAACACACCATGCAACCTGTCTGAAACACACCACATGTGTCTGAAACACACTACACATATGTATGAAACACACCACAGTGTCTGAAACACACCACACACTGTCTGAAACACACCACACACACCTGTCTGAAACACTACACAGTGTCTGAAATACACCACAGTGTCTGAAACACACCACACACTGTCTGAAATACACCACACACACCTGTCTGAAACACTACACAGTGTCTGAAGCACGCCACACACCTGTCTGAAACACACCACATACCTGTCTGAAACACACCACACTGTGTCTGAAACACACCACACACCTGTCTCAAACAGACCACATATCGTCTAAAACACACCACACACTGTCTGAAACACCACACTGTCTGAAACACACCGCACACCTGTCTGAAACACCACACTGTCTGAAACACACCACACACCTGTCTGAAACACACCACACACCTGTCTGAAACACCACACTGTCTGAAACACACCGCAAACCTGTCTGAAACACACCACACACCTGTCTGAAACACCACACACTGTCTGAAACACCACACACTGTCTGAAACACACCACAGTGTCTGAAACACACCACACACTGTCTGAAATACACCACACACACCTGTCTGAAACACTACACAGTGTCTGAAACACACCACACAGTGTCTGAAACACACCACAGTGTCTGAAGCACCACACAGTGTCTGAAGCACACCACACACACTGTCTGAAACACACCACACGTTGAAGTTCGACTGCACAGATTGATTCACTGCAATGTAGGTTGTATTGTCTCACACTACGGGTGTCCCAATAATGGATGTAGAACGGGAATGAGTTGAGGGTGTGGAAGAAAGAGAGAGTGGTGAAGGCAGTGACCGTTGAGGGTGTGGAAGAGAGAGAGAGTGGTGAAGGCAGTGACTGTTGAGGGTGTGGAAGAAAGAGAGAGTGGTGAAGGCAGCAAGGCAGTGACTGTTGAGGGTGTGGAAGAGAGAGAGTGATGAAGGCAGGAAGGCAGTGACTGTTGAGGGTGTGGAAGAGAGAGAGTGGTGAAGGCAGTGACCGTTGAGGGTGTGGAAGAAAGAGAGAGTGGTGAAGGCAGTGACCGTTGAGGGTGTGGAAGAAAGAGAGAGTGGTGAAGGCAGTGACCGTTGAGCGTGTGGAAGAGAGAGAGAGTGGTGAAGGCAGTGACTGTTGAGGGTGTGGAAGAAAGAGAGAGTGGTGAAGGCAGTGACCGTTGAGGGTGTGGAAGAGAGTGGTGAAGGCAGTGACTGTTGAGGGTGTGGAAGAGAGAGAGTGATGAAGGCAGTGACTGTTGAGGGTGTGGAAGAGAGTGGTGAAGGCAGTGACCGTTGAGGGTGTGGAAGAGAGAGAGAGTGGTGAAGGCAGTGACCGTTGAGGGTGTGGAAGAGAGTGGTGAAGGCAGTGACCGTTGAGGGTGTGGAAGAGAGAGAGAGTGATGAAGGCAGGAAGGCAGTGACCGTTGAGGGTGTGGAAGAAAGAGAGAGTGGTGAAGGCAGTGACCGTTGAGGGTGTGGAAGAGAGAGAGTGGTGAAGGCAGTGACCGTTGAGGGTGTGGAAGAGAGAGAGAGTGGTGAAGGCAGTGACCGTTGAGGGTGTGGAAGAGAGAGAGAGTGGTGAAGGCAGTGACCGTTGAGGGTGTGGAAGAGAGAAAGAGTGGTGAAGGCAGTGACCATTGAGGGTGTGGAAGAGAGAGAGAGTGGTGAAGGCAGGAAGGCAGTGACCGTTGAGGGTGTGGAAGAGAGAGAGAGTGGTGAAGGCAGTGACCGTTGAGGGTGTGGAAGAGAGTGGTGAAGGCAGTGACCGTTGAGGGTGTGGAAGAGAGTGGTGAAGGCAGTGACCGTTGAGGGTGTGGAAGAAAGAGAGAGTGGTGAAGGCAGTGACCGTTGAGGGTGTGGAAGAAAGAGAGTGATGAAGGCAGTGACCGTTGAGGGTGTGGAAGAGAGAGAGTGATGAAGGCAGTGACCGTTGAGGGTGTGGAAGAGAGAGAGTGATGAAGGCAGTGACCGTTGAGGGTGTGGAAGAGAGAGAGAGTGGTGAAGGCAGTGACCGTTGAGGGTGTGGAAGAGAGAGAGAGTGGTGAAGGCAGGAAGGCAGTGACTGTTGAGGGTGTGGAAGAGAGAGAGTGATGAAGGCAGTGACCGCTGAGGGTGTGGAAGAAAGAGAGTGATGAAGGCAGTGACCGTTGAGGGTGTGGAAGAGAGAGAGAGTGGTGAAGGCAGTGACCGTTGAGGGTGTGGAAGAGAGAGAGAGTGGTGAAGGCAGTGACTGTTGAGGGTGTGGAAGAGAGAGAGAGTGGTGAAGGCAGGAAGGCAGTGACTGTTGAGGGTGTGGAAGAGAGAGAGAGTGGTGAAGGCAGTGACTGTTGAGGGTGTGGAAGAGAGAGAGTGGTGAAGGCAGTGACCGTTGAGGGTGTGGAAGAGAGAGAGAGTGGTGAAGGCAGTGACCGCTGAGGGTGTGGAAGAAAGAGAGTGGTGAAGGCAGTGACCGTTGAGGGTGTGGAAGAGAGAGAGAGTGGTGAAGGCAGTGACTGTTGAGGGTGTGGAAGAAAGAGAGTGGTGAAGGCAGTGACCGTTGAGGGTGTGGAAGAAAGAGAGTGGTGAAGGCAGTGACCGTTGAGGGTGTGGAAGAAAGAGAGTGGTGAAGGCAGTGACCGTTGAGGGTGTGGAAGAGAGTGGTGAAGGCAGTGACCGTTGAGGGTGTGGAAGAAAGAGAGTGGTGAAGGCAGTGACCGTTGAGGGTGTGGAAGAGAGAGAGTGATGAAGGCAGTGACCGTTGAGGGTGTGGAAGAGAGTGGTGAAGGCAGTGACCGTTGAGGGTGTGGAAGAGAGAGAGAGTGGTGAAGGCAGTGACCGTTGAGGGTGTGGAAGAGAGTGGTGAAGGCAGTGACCGTTGAGGGTGTGGAAGAGAGAGTGATGAAGGCAGTGACCGTTGAGGGTGTGGAAGAGAGTGGTGAAGGCAGTGACCGTTGAGGGTGTGGAAGAGAGTGGTGAAGGCAGGAAGGCACTGACCGTTGAGGGTGTGGAAGTTGAGGCGGCACACTGCCTGACACTGGTGGAAGCTGGTCATGCAGAGCTGGAAACACGGCTGGAAGGCCTCCTCCTCCACATCAAAACACCCGGCCTGCAGGGAGCACACGTACCCGTGTCTGTGCCGGACAACAACAACAACAAACACACGTACCCGTGTCTGTGCCGGACAACAACAACAACAAACACACGTACCCGTGTCTGTGCCGGACAACAACAACAACAAACACACGTACCCGTGTCTGTGCCGGACAACAACAACAACAAACACACGTACCCGTGTCTGTGTCGGACAACAATAACAACAATAAACATGTACCGTGTTTGTGCGGGATAACAATAACAACAATTACAAACACGTTCAGCGCCAGGTTCACTTCAATAGCTGTCTTCTTTGTAACAAACTGTTCACTTCAATAGCTGTCTTCATTGTAGCAAACTGTTCACTTCAATAGCTGTCTTCATTGTAGCAAACTGTTCACTTCAATAGCTGTCTTCATTGTAGCAAACTGTTCACTTCAATAGCTGTCTTCATTGTAGCAAACTGTTCACTTCAATGGCTGTCTTCTTTGTAGCAAACTGTTCACTTCAATAGCTGTCTTCATTGTAGCAAACTGTTCACTTCAATAGCTGTCTTCTTTGTAGCAAACTGTTCACTTCAATAGCTGTCTTCATTGTATGTAGCAAACTGTTCACTTCAATAGCTGTCTTCATTGTAGCAAACTTTTCACTTCAATAGCTGTCTTTATTGTAGCAAACTGTTCACTTCAATAGCTGTCTTCATTGTAGCAAACTGTTCACTTCAATAGCTGTCTTTATTGTAGCAAACTGTTCACTTCAATAGCTGTCTTCATTGTAGCAAACTGTTCACTTCAATAGCTGTCTTCATTGTAGCAAACTGTTCGCTTCAATAGCTGTCTTAACTGTAGCAAAGTGTTCACTTCAATAGCTGTCTTCTTTGTAGCAAACTGTTCACTTCAATAGCTGTCTTTATTGTAGCAAACTGTTCACTTCAATAGCTGTCTTAACTGTAGCAAACTGTTCACTTCAATAGCTGTCTTCTTTGTAGCAAACTGTTCACTTCAATAGCTGTCTTAACTGTAGCAAACTGTTCACTTCAATAGCTGTCTTCATTGTAGCAAACTGTTCACTTCAATAGCTGTCTTAACTGTAGCAAACTGTTCACTTCAATAGCTGTCTTCATTGTAGCAAACTGTTCACTTCAATAGCTGTCTTCTTTGTAGCAAACTGTTCACTTCAATAGCTGTCTTAACTGTAGCAAACTGTTCACTTCAATAGCTGTCTTCATTGTAGCAAACTGTTCACTTCAATAGCTGTCTTCATTGTAGCAAAGTGTTCACTTCAATAGCTGTCTTCTTTGTAGCAAACTGTTCACTTCAATAGCTGTCTTCATTGTAGCAAACTGTTCACTTCAATAGCTGTCTTAACTGTAGCAAAGTGTTCACTTCAATAGCTGTCTTCTTTGTAGCAAACTGTTCACTTCAATAGCTGTCTTAACTGTAGCAAACTGTTCACTTCAATAGCTGTCTTCATTGTAGCAAACTGTTCACTTCAATAGCTGTCTTAACTGTAGCAAACTGTTCACTTCAATAGCTGTCTTCATTGTAGCAAACTGTTCACTTCAATAGCTGTCTTCTTTGTAGCAAACTGTTCACTTCAATAGCTGTCTTAACTGTAGCAAACTGTTCACTTCAATAGCTGTCTTCATTGTAGCAAACTTTTCACTTCAATAGCTGTCTTTATTGTAGCAAACTGTTCACTTCAATAGCTGTCTTCATTGTAGCAAACTGTTCACTTCAATAGCTGTCTTTATTGTAGCAAACTGTTCACTTCAATAGCTGTCTTCATTGTAGCAAACTGTTCACTTCAATAGCTGTCTTAACTGTAGCAAAGTGTTCACTTCAATAGCTGTCTTCTTTGTAGCAAACTGTTCACTTCAATAGCTGTCTTCATTGTAGCAAACTGTTCACTTCAATAGCTGTCTTCATTGTAGCAAACTGCATGATGCTTTCCTTTTGGTTGCTTTTTCTGCTGGTATTGTTGTTGTTGTCGTTATCGTAGTGGCTGCTGAAGGCAACAAATATACAGTATGCTTTTATAGCAAAGGCAAGAAACGTTATTTATGTATTTATTTATTTATTTATTTATTTATTTATATATGTATACTGTGTCTAACGGGTGCAAAGGTCGTTTAGAAAAAGCGTTGGAATTTCAGTCCGAGGTTTCTGGGTTTACAGGGCCTGTTGGGTGAAGCTGGATATTATTTGCGGACTACAAGGTCAACATATGTGAGGACCTGGTAGATCCTGATCGGGACTAGTACTCATGCAGATTATGCACGTTAAACATCTTGTGATCCATATCAGTGTCTGCTGGGTTTCGTCAACAAGAACATACCAAGCATGCACATCACCCAAATGGAGTATGGCTTCCAGTATGACGGGGTAGAAACGGTCAAACACGTGAAAGCCTACTCGTGCGTACACGTGAAATCTGCAGCCCACGACCGCAGAAGAGGTGTCTTACCTTTTGTATTCGATGCAAGCCAGTCCACACCGCAGTCCACGTTCTACTTCCGGTTGCTCCACATCCTGTTGTTCCGCTTCCAGTTGTTCCACTTCCTGTTCGTGTTGTTTGATATCGGAGGGCAGCGCCTGTGTGAGGCACACTCCAATCGCCAGCCACAGCAGGTCGGTCCTCATCTTCTCTGAGGAAAAACAACAAAGATACAAACCTTTTTTTCCCCTTAAAAAAAATTGTAACTGATGAACACAAAAAGTCAGTTTGTTCAAAATCAGACCAGAGTCTGATCAAAAACTGAACCGTGATAAAGCCTTGACTGATGTCAGAAACAATAAGTAATGCGGTTTTCTCAATCAACACGGAGTCGCTTAGAAAACTGCAAATGTTTCTGCACACTTACACGGGTTACAAGAAAAATAGCGCCGTTAAAGCCATTAAAACCAAACCCAAACAGCCAGTGACAGAGCGAGGAAGCAACCACAAGTCAAAGATGAAAGGAAAAGGGGAACCAGTATCAATCACAGAAATAGTGGAATCCTCTTCAAACCACCAACGTGCGGCTTCCTTCAAAGGGGACCAGGATCTTTCTGATCCTTCCTGACAAAAGACTGGAGAAAGACAAGGCCGCTCGTGACTTCCATGGGTGGTTGGAGGTGTTTGTGTACCGAAAAATAAATGTGTGTGTGTGTGTGTGTGTGTGTGTGTGTGTACATACGTAAACATACATGTATACGTACTCTTACTTGTAAACCTACATGTGAACACAACAGTACGTTTTTTGACAACTACGTTTTTCGCCACGCTGATCAGAACAGTAACAGAACACAACAGTACGTTTTTCGCCACGCTGATCAGAACAGTAACAGAACACAACAGTACATTTTTCGCCACGCTGATCAGAACAGTAACAGAACACAACTGTACGTTTTTCGCCACGCTGATCAGAACAGTAACAGAACACAACAGTACATTTTTCGCCACGCTGATCAGAACAAAAGCCATCAACTCACCGTTTACACTTTGAAAGGAATGTTTGGAATGTCTGCAACACGATACGTCGCCCCTCCCGTTCTGGTCTGAGACTGAAGGAGACTGTGGGGAGACTGAGGACACACTGTTGGTTCACCCGCTGCCCGCCCCTTTGATGACGTCACCAGCACAGCGTTTTCACTTCACTGGATTCGTCACTGAAACACTCCCCTCGGAGTTCAGTCAGGGAGCTGGCTTTGGTCTGTTGTTGTTTACACTGCACCCCACGCCTAATATAGATTGCACTCCCTTTATTCACTTGGAATGTTTTCCAAAAATGTGTGCTGTAACTTGCTTACTTTTAAACGAAGAAAACTGTTGTGGGGGTTATATTTTGGGGCTGCATCACTCTATTCCATGTCTCTGGGTGTTATATTTTGGGGCTGCATCACTCTATTCCATGTCTCTGGGTGTTATATTTTGGGGCTGTATCACTCTATTCCATGTCTCTGGGTGTTATATTTTGGGGCTGTATCACTCTATTCCATGTCTCTGGGTGTTATATTTTGGGGCTGTATCACTCTATTCCATGTCTCTGGGTGTTATATTTTGGGGCTGTATCACTCTATTCCATGTCTCTGTGTGTTATATTTTGGGGCTGTATCACTCTATTCCATGTCTCTGTGTGTTATATTTTGGGGTTACATCACTCTATTCCATGTCTCTGTGTGTTATATTTTGGGGTTACATCACTCTATTCCATGTCTCTGTGTGTTATATTTTGGGGCTGTATCACTCTATTCCATGTCTCTGGGTGTTATATTTTGGGGCTCATCACTCTATTCCATGTCTCTGTGTGTTATATTTTGGGGCTGTATCACTCTATTCCATGTCTCTGTGTGTTATATTTTGGGGCTGTATCACTCTATTCCATGTCTCTGTGTGTTATATTTTGGGGCTGTATCACTCTATTCCATGTCTCTGGGTGTTATATTTTGGGGCTGTATCACTCTATTCCATGTGTCTGGGTGTTATATTTTGGGGCTCATCACTCTATTCCATGTCTCTGTGTGTTATATTTTGGGGATGTATCACTCTATTCCATGTCTCTGGGTGTTATATTTTGGGGCTCATCACTCTATTCCATGTCTCTGTGTGTTATATTTTGGGGCTGTATCACTCTATTCCATGTCTCTGGGTGTTATATTTTGGGGCTGTATCACTCTATTCCATGTCTCTGGGTGTTATATTTTGGGGCTCATCACTCTATTCCATGTCTCTGTGTGTTATATTTTGGGGCTGTATCACTCTATTCCATGTCTCTGGGTGTTATATTTTGGGGCTCATCACTCTATTCCATGTCTCTGGGTGTTATATTTTGGGGCTCATCACTCTATTCCATGTCCGTGAAATTTTGAGACCAGAAGTACAGTCCCAAAATGTCTCCCAGTGGAACCACACACTGTTCGTGTTCAGTTAACCTGGTATTGTTGGTGAATGATCGCTGGAGTGGAGGAGACAGCAGCCAACATTGACTCATCATGAAATCAGTCTGGATCTGTTGTGTGTTGGGTACTGCCCTCCAAATACCTACACCCTGTTTCATTTTGTTTTTCATCAGTAATACACTAACTTGTACATTCTAATTAATTTGATAAAACTTGAGAAGATGTGAAGTCATTTCAAGGCGCCAGCTCCTTTCCTTCTGCAGTAATGTCAGGCCTTCCCCACAACAATTCCGTGGAGTCAAATTGGGGGTGGGGTCATTCTTGGGCATCACACCGCCACAGACTGATTGTCGTTATTATCCTCTCCATCTGACATTTCCCTGCAGCAGCCAGCGCTGTGTCCCCTCTGATGCCAGCTCATTAGCCCTGCAAACGGTCGGCACAATCACGCCGAACAACTGGGTGAGTTGGTTTTTTTCACAACTGAGCAACTTGTTCAACGATTTAACGACCCAGAAAATTGGCTGTGTAATGGCACCATGAGCTGTTGACGACTGGCTAAAATGTCTTGTGTATTTGTGGAGACAGAGAAAGAGGGAGAGTGGGGTGGGGTTTTCTGCATCAAATGCCATAATTAAAAGCAATTCGGTTGTGTTATGACTGAAGCAATGCGGAAGGTCTTGGAGTCAACATGCTTTCTTGGAATATTGAAGTAACTAATCGATGATTCCGAACCAATTTGTAGAATGAGAAACTCTGTGGCATTGCTGAGAAAAGGTGGGGTTTTTTCTAATGAAGGTACTGAAACGATTTTCTTCCTTCCTTGCTTCATCCATTCCTTCCTTCCTTCCTTTATTAATTAATTCATTCATCTATTCTTTCCTTTCTTCCTTCTTTCCCCCCTCCTTCCTTCCTTCCTTCCTTCATTACTTAATTCATTCATCTATTCTTTCCTTCTTTCCTTTCTTCCTTCTTTCCCCCCTCCTTCCTTCCTTCCTTCCTTCATTACTTAATTCATTCATCTATTCTTTCCTTCTTTCCTTCCTTCCTTCTTTCCTTCCTTCCTTCCTTCATTACTTAATCAATTAATTAATTCATCTGTTCTTTCCTTCCTTCCTTCCTTCATTTATTAATTAATTCATTCATCTGTTCTTTCCTTGTTTTCTCTTCCTTTCTTCTGTTCCCGTCACTCTTTCCTATCTCCCTTCTCTGTGGGGAAGTTCACGTTTTCTTCAAGTCTTTCTCTTCGTGTGTCAAATGGATCCAAATGTTTCTTTTTAGTTTAGTTTTCCTGCAAGTTGCAAAAATTGTCTAAACGACATATCTAAGATGAAAATCAAGAACACGTGAAATGTTGTTTCCAAAACACCAGTGGAAGTCTGAGGTGCGCGCTCGTGCCGATTTCCAAGAGAGAAGGATAAGGGAGGGGAAAGGACTACCGCATACAGATGGGACAAGGGAGATAAAGGTGACAGGACACGAACAATACAATAGATTAGTCAGCAGACTGGAACAGTTACACACACGACATGAAAGCAAGAGTCACAGGATGACTCATTTTATTGATGACTGTCAGTCACTCGGGACTTGTCCATTGTTTGCACAGACACATCACAGACATGCACAGGTGGACAGGAAAAAACTGCGGCACGTGAAGCTCGTGTCAATGTGGTGTGTGGTGGGGGTGAAGGACAGAGCTGGAAGGAGGGGACAGGCTGATGAAGAACAGGTGATTCATCCAACCACAGGTGTTCCTTTCAGCGTGTCTCCTGTCTGTCTACCGTCACTGCAATTCTGGGTATCGTTGGCACCACCCTGCAAAAAAGACAAAAAGTGTCAACATCAAGCTTGGCATCACCCTGAAAAAAAAAGAAAACGTAAAAAGTGTCAACATTAACGATATTAAAGTTCACAAAAATAAATGTTCTCACTCGCATGCACATGCACATGTACACGCACACTCGAATGCACGCACTTGCGCGCGCGCGCGCGCGCGCACACACACACACACACACACACACACACCCTACTACCCTCAACACACATCCACACCCCCTCCCAACACACACACACACAGCACACCTCGCACTCCTCCCCCCACGCCCCCCACCCCCACCCTCACTCACCCCCCTCCCCACCACACACACCTCTCCCTCCTACCCCCTACCCCACCCCCACGCACCCCCCTCACCCCCCACCCCACCCCACCCCACCCCCACACACACACCCATCCACCCCCCATCCACCCCCTTACACACCAAAACTCACAACTTTTTTCGGGCGACTTTAAATACACGAACGGCGCATCTGTGTCGACATCGCCACTTCTTCTTTCCTGTCCGCCGCAAACACTGGCGACTGCAGGGCGAGTAGCTTTTCCAAAAGCTGTCCGCGCACAGGGCTAGACAGGGCCGCGACTGTTCCCAGCAGGACAGGAAGCACGGGAACCAATCTTGTCGCAGACCCTGGCACCGCCTGACGACACACCTGGGACAGGACAGGACAGGTGCTGGACACTGCAGTGTGGAAGGAGATGGGTCATGTGGGTTGGGTGGGTTTTGTTGGGTTGGGTTGTGTTACGTTGGGTGGGTTGGGTGGGTTTTGTTGGGTTGGGTTGTGTTACGTTGGGTGGGTTGGGTGGGTTTTGTTGGGTTGGGTCGCGTCTCGTAATGTCGTATTTTACAATATTATACAATACTTTTTTTAAAAATTTATATTAAATAAATAAAAATAAAGTATTGCATTGCATTGCATTCAATTGTATTGTATTGTATTGTATTGCATTGTATTGCATTGCATTGTATTGTTGTCACAACATATTTATCTGTGTGAGATCCGAGCTGCTCTCTGGGGTGCTCTCCTCAGGCCAACACACTATCAACATCCAGCAGGAACAGAGAGGTCTGGCCACCAGTACAGGCCAACACACTATCAACATCCAGCAGGAACACAGATGTCTGGCAATCCAGTGACTACAGTCCCGAGGGCACTTCGGGGCCCAGCGCACAGAACAGTCCGGGAGACAACGTCGTGACTACCCACGAGACAGTGACGTTCAATACTCTCGTGAAAGGCCCAGCACATACCGCCAGCACCAGCGAGGTCAGAGGCAAGAGGGGAACAACTCATACATCAGCAGGCTGCCAGGTGACAGGTCATGTTCTGGAGTTAAAGGTTAAAACCTTTAAATCTCCCTTCGCCTTTCACGTCCAGTGTGTCCAGGGCTGGGCACAGCAAGGCGGGGCCCAGCCCCCTTCCGCCCTTCCTTCCACAAAGGAAGTCAGGAATTCATCCATGAGGAAAATGGGAGCAAAGCCTTTTCCCAGGACACCATGCCGAAACGGGTCCTCAAACTGACCATTCGTTACCACTGGACCAAACGTCCAACACCTCACCAATGACCACTGGTCACCAGTGCATCAGTCCAACGCCTCACCAATGACCACTGGTCACCAGTGCATCAGACGTCCAACGCCTCACCAATGACCACTGGTCACCAGTGCATCAGAAGTCCAACGCCTCACCAATGACCACTGGTCACCAGTGCATCAGAAGTCCAACGCCTCACCAATGACCACTGGTCACCAGTGCATCAGAAGTCCAATGCCTCACCAATGACCACTGGTCACCAGTGCATCAGTCATCCAACGCCTCACCAATGACCACTGGTCACCAGTGCATCAGTCATCCAACGCCTCACCAATGACCACTGGTCACCAGTGCATCAGTCATCCAACGCCTCACCAATGACCACTGGTCACCAGTGCATCAGTCATCCAACGCCTCACCACGTGTGACCAGGTTCCTCCTTCACCCCAGGGAGAGAAAGAACACAAGTTGTCAGGTTTTCCAGGACTTCGCCGCGCGTTTCCTTGAACACAGCTGTGGTAGTGGTGAATGGTTTTCTGCTGATACACTTCCCATTTCCTTCTGCCTCTCTCTCTGCCTGTGTGTGTGTGTCTGTGTGTGTGCTTGTGTATTTATGTGTGTGTGTGTGTGTGTGTGTGTGTGAGTGACACACAGAAGTACATTAAATACATGTGATTGTTTTTAATGTGGACGAACAGCAACAGGCTGACAGGCCAACAAGGAAATGTCAGTGTTTTCAAACAGACAAGAAAATGAAAGCAAAAGCAAGGTATGAAAGAAAGGGATACAACAAATAATAAGTAAACAAGGCCAAAGCTTTCATGTCTCGTACTTATTTAAAAAAAAAATTATATATAAAGGGTAAAAGGCACTCTCTCCACATTCTTTTCTGAAGAAAAAACCTGTCACTCAGCTGCTAAACAGGGCCAAACAGTAAGTACATAACTGGAAAAGAGAAGGTAAAACGACATGACCCAGCAGCCAAGGCCGGCAACAGGACTTCACAACAGCATTCACATTCACCACCAGCACTGACTGTTTCCTCAGGGACTCCCAATCCCGGCATGCCTCCTTACATGCCGCCTGCAGGAGGTCACCGTTACGTGAGCTGTGTGACGTCACGCTCAGCGTCAGCAACAGCAAGATGGCCACTTCCAACGCCATTCATTTGGCTTCACTGCAAGAAGAGAATTTTTTTTTTTAAGTATTACGACACTCTGCGATGCCTGGAAATTTCTGACATCATTGTTATGAAGATCTGTGACGTCAGGCTTGTCAGAGAATGTGTCATTCTTATTACAGTGTGGTACGTCACAGTTGTTAGGACACTGTGCGATGTTGGTGTTGTTTTGATAACATATGACGTCAGAGTTATGACCAATCTGTGACGTCATAGTTGTGTCAATGTGTACGTCAGAGTTGTTATGACAATGTGTGACGTCAGTGCTGTCGTGACAATGTGTAATGTCCGTGCCTTCTTGACAATGTATGACGTTACGTCATTGTGATGTTAGTGCCTGTTATGACCATGCGTTAGAGTTATGACAATGTGTGACAATGTGTGAGAGTTGTTATGACAATGTGTGACGTCATTGTTCTCATGACAATATGTAATGTGTGTGACGTCAGTGTTGTGATGGAACTATATGACGTCAGTGTTATGACAACATGTGACGTCAATGCTGTTATGACAATATTGTGTTGGACACTGGACATTGTGACACGTCTCAACACGAGGCGTGCTGAACACCACTTTTTTTTTTCTTTTTTTTTGCTGCCCCTTCATCTGCACCATTTCAGTAGCATTGCTCCCACGCCGCTCATTTAGATTCCCCCATACACGGCCACACCCGGGTTCATCCGTCAGTTTCAGCGTCGGCAGTCCGCAGGGTACCATCGATGTTAGGTCGCCAGGAGGCCACACACTAGAGGAGATCCTGCACTGCTGCTGAGACACTTCGGTGGTATTCAGTTGTGCCTGTTCTGATTCAACGTACTTAGGACACCACCTGCTAAGCCCCCTACTAACGGCAATAATGGCTTAGTCGCGGAGCCAGAGTGAGCGTCTCTCCCAGAGTGGAGACCGCCACCAAGTCCCTCAAACAACAGTCCCCCATGAATCTGCCGACACCGAAGACATTGACAGGACTCACCCCATGCACAGAAGAGGAGGGGTATCGAAACTGAGGTCACCATGAGAGCAGGGCATGAAAGGCCACAGACTTTGAGACTGTTTTGTTGATATTGATGATGATGAAGGAGGAGGAGGATGACGATGACGATGTTGCTATGGAGGTCCATTTTGGTTTGGGACTGCGTGACAAGGCTGTACTCTACGCTTCCTGTCATAATGATATCCTCCGCTGGGATTCGAACCCGCGTCCTTCCAGCCGTCAGTCCGCGACGCAAAGCACTTCGCCACTGCGGCTGGTAAGAACACTGGTTATTGTCAACACTAGGTGCTATGATCACTGGTTATTGTCAACACTAGGTGCTGTGATCACTGGTTATTGTCAACACTAGGTGCTGTGAACACTGGTTATTGTCAACACTAGGTGCTGTGATCACTAGTTATTGTCAACACTAGGTGCTGTGAACACTGGTTATTGTCAACACTAGGTGCTGTGATCACTAGTTATTGTCAACACTAGGTGCTGTGAACACTGGTTATTGTCAACACTAGGTGCTGTGAACACTGGTTATTGTCAACACTAGGTGCTGTGATCACTGGTTATTGTCAACACTAGGTGCTGTGATCACTAGTTATTGTCAACACTAGGTGCTGTGAACACTAGATATTGTGAATGTTTGGTGCTGTGAACACTAGATATTGTCAACACTAGGTGTTGTGAACACTAGTTATTGTCAACACTAGGTGCTGTGATCACTAGTTATTGTCAACACTAGGTGCTGTGAACACTAGATATTGTACGCTAGATGCGTGAACACTAGATATTGTGAACGCTAGGTGCTGTGATCACTAGTTATTGTCAACACTAGGTGCTGTGAACACTAGATATTGTACGCTAGATGCTGTGAACACTAGATATTGTCAACACTAGGTGCTGTGAACACTCGATATTGTCAACACTAGGTGCTGTGAACACTAGATATTGTCAACAGTAGGTGCTGTGAACACTAGATATTGTCAACACTAGGTGCTGTGAACACTAGTTATTGTAAACGCTTGGTGCTGTGAACACTAGTTATTGTGAACACTGGGTGCTGTGAACACTAGATATTGTCAACACTATGTGAACACTAGACATTGTGAACGCTAGGTGCTGTGAACACTGGATATTGTGAACGCTTGGTGCTGTGAGCGCTAAGTATTGTGAACGCTAGGTGTTGTGAACACTGGATATTGTGAACGCTTGGTGCTGTGAGCACTAAGTATTGTGAACGCTAGGTGTTGTGAACGCTTGGTTCTGTGAACACTATGTATTGTGAACGCTTGGTGCTGTGAGCACTATGTATTGTGAACACTTGGTGCTGTGAACACTATGTATTGTGAACGCTTGGTGCTGTGAGCACTATGTATTGTGAACGCTTGGTGCTGTGAGCACTATGTATTGTGAACGCTAGGTGTTGTGAACGCTTGGTGCTGTGAGCACTATGTATTGTGAACGCTTGGTGCTGTGAACACTATGTATTGTGAACGCTAGGTGCTGTGAACACTATGTATTGTGAACGCTAGGTGTTGTGAACGCTTGGTGCTGTGAACACTAAGTATTGTGAACGCTTGATGCTGTGAACACTAAGTATTGTGAACGCTAGGTGTTGTGAACGCTTGATGCTGTGAGCACTAAGTATTGTAAACGCTAGGTGTTGTGAACGCTTGGTGCTGTGAACACTGGGTGCTGTGAACACTGGGTGCTGTGAACACTACATATTGTGAACGCTAGGAGTTGTGAACGCTATTTGGGATGAACGCCAGGTATTGTGAACGCTAAGTGTTGTGAACATTAGTTATTGTGAACGCTAGGTGTTGTGAACACTATTTATCGTGAACGCTAGGTGCTGTGAACGGTTGTTATTGTGAACACTAGGTGCTGTGAACGGTTGTTATTGTGAACACTAGGTGCTG
Source organism: Babylonia areolata (assembly GCF_041734735.1). NCBI lineage: Eukaryota > Metazoa > Mollusca > Gastropoda > Neogastropoda > Buccinidae > Babylonia > Babylonia areolata. Next base: position 959,589 of record NC_134893.1, read on the forward strand.
TGAACGGTTGTTATTGTGCACACTAGGAGCTGTGTACACTAGTTATTATGAACGCTAGGTGCTGTGTACACTAGTTACTGTGAACGTAGGTGCTGTGTACACTAGTTTCTGTGAACTCTAGGTGCTGTGAACGCTAGTTATTATGAACGCTAGGTGCTGTGAACACTAGGTGCCGTGAACACTAGTTATCATGAACACCCCCAGAAGTACGTTCAAAAAGTGATGAATTGTTCAGCCCGCCTGGTCTTCAAGGCACGTGAGCACATCTCCCCCCTCCAGTTGTTATGAGTAGTTTGTCCATTCTGTGTGTCTGCGATTGGTGGAGAGAGGAATGGGGCTGTATCAGTATGAATGCCTGTGTGTGTGTGTGTGTGTGTGTGTGTGACCTGTTTATACTGTGATGCGTTTTGGCAAATGAATGTTATGGAGTGTATCTGCATCAATGTATGTATGTGTAATTGTAATTGTAAACTCTCTGGGCTCTCCAGTGATAGGGCGTCCAAATATTCATTATTAACATCATTATTACTATCTGTGGCAAACAGTAGGCAGTGTGAACACAAGTCTTGGGGAACAACAGTTATCATAAACACTACCTGCGGTCAATACCATCTGTGGCCAGCACTTCACCTGACAACACGAGGTGTGACTGACATTTACAGGTGTGGTGAAGGTTTCACCAGGTGTGACTGACATTTACAGGTGTGGTGTGACATTTACAGGTGTGGTGAACATTTCACCAGGTGTCACTGACATTTACAGGTGTGGTGAACATTTCACCAGGTGTGACTGACATTTACAGGTGTGGTGAACATTTCACCAGGTGTCACTGACATTTACAGGTGTGGTGAACATTTCACCAGGTGTGACTGACATTTACAGGTGTGGTGAACATTTCACCAGGTGTGACTGACATTTACAGGTGTGGTAAACATTTCACCAGGTGTGACTGACATTTACAGGTGTGGTGAACATTTCACCAGGTGTCACTGACATTTACAGGTGTGGTGAACATTTCACCAGGTGTGACTGACATTTACAGGTGTGGTGAACATTTCACCAGGTGTCACTGACATTTACAGGTGTGGTGAACATTTCACTAGGTGTGACTGACATTTACAGGTGTGG